>NC_133649.1:262053322-262353322 GCF_009905375.1 Apium graveolens | reverse complement strand
ACAAAATGGGTGTTCAGAAACAAAACTGACAGTGATGGCATAATTACAAGAAACAAAGCAAGGCTGGTTGCCAAAGGCTACTCTCAATAGGAGGGTATTGATTATGATGAAACATTTGCACTAGTTGCTAGATTGGAAGCCATAAGAATCTTTTTGGCTTATGCTGCTCACAAAAAGTTTAAAGTCTTTCAAATGGATGTGAAAAGTGCTTTTCTCAATGGAGAATTGGAAGAAGAGGTATATGTTGAACAACCTCCAAGATTTGTAGATCCAAAATTTCCTAATCATGTATATAGACTTGACAAAGAACTTTATGGCCTTAAGCAAGCTCCAAGAGCATGGTATGAGACTTTAGCTCAATTCCTTTTGGAAAGTGGATTTAACAGAGGCACAATTGATAAAACACTGTTCTATCTCAACCATGGAAAGGACTTACTTTTGGTACAAATATATGTTGATGATATCATATTTGGTTCTACAAATGCCAAACTATGTGAAAGGTTTGCAAATCTAATGCAGTTAAGATATCAAATGAGTATGATGGGAGAACTTAGCTATTTTCTGGGACTTTAAGTCAAGCAAAATGAAGAAGGTACTTTTATCAATCAATCCAAGTACACCAGAAATTTACTGAAGAAATTTGGAATGTAAGACTGTTCAACTGCGTCCACTCCCATGGCCACTGCAACCAAGTTAGATAAAGATACTGGTTCATCAATAGATATTACTAACTACAAAGGTATGATTGGCTCTTTACTCTATTTAACTGCAAGTAGACCTGATATCATGTATGCTACCTGTCTTTGTGCAAGATTTCAAGCTAATCCAAGAGAACCTCATCTAATAGCTGTGAAAAGAATTTTCAAGTACCTCAAGGGTACAGCTGATCTAGGATTGTGGTATCCTAGAGAATCATATCTTAAGCTAATAGGTTACTCAGATGTTGATTTTGTAGGATGCAAAATAGACAGAAAGAGCACTAGTGGAAGCTGCCAATTTCTTGGAGGCAGATTGGTTTCTTGGTTTAGTAAGAAATAGAAATAAATTTCCACATCAATTGCAGGAGCAGAATATATTGTTGCAGGCAGTCGTTGTGCATAGATTTTATGGATGAAGAATCAGTTACTAGACTATGGGTTAGAATTTTCTAAAATACCTATTTACTGTGATAATCAAAGTGCTATTTCTATGACAGGTAATCCAGTTCAACACTCAATGACAAAGCACATCAGCATTAGGTACCATTTCATAAGGGAACATATGATGGGAGGTACAGTGGAATTGCATTTTGTTCCAACAGATCAACAACTAGCAGATATCTTCACAAAACCACTATATGAAGCTACTTTTACAAGACTGGAAAATGAACTTGGAATGGTTTCAGGTTCTTTCTCTAAATCTGCTTAGTTTTTGTTCTCTTACATCAGACTTTATGATCAGTGTTTACAGATTGTCTTATCTCTATGTAATATGTGCTTAAATTTCAATACATTAAATATTAATTGTTATCTGATGTGTTTCTATATACTCTGATAGTGTTTTGAATGTTCAGTGACTATTCAATCCAATGAGGATTACTGTGCGAGATGTTGACCTAGTAATCTTTAACATACTAGAAATCCCATTTTTGAATTAGTTGTTTATGTGGAAATTCATTAACACAAGCAAATTCTGATGATGAGCTTAGTCAAATTTACTTTGTGTATCTTATAACTAAGTTACAAACTAGATTCTTTCTTCTTATCTGTCAAATTCTGATGTCAGTAAATCTTAAGGATGAACCACATGCTTGATAAGCCTCACTTATCTAAAGAAAAGAAAAGAAAATTGAAGTCAGGTACTCCTTTGAGATCTAGAGTAAATATGTGGAAGGGAAGACCCAAGTGAATTGTTGGTATTATTTAATATACATTAGAAAAGCAAATAATTTTTTCTTGGTGACTTTTCACTTTATCTGATTACTGGAGAAATACCCTGATAATAGCATAAATTCTGATAGCAGTTGTGACTCACTTACACTGAGAAGCCACTGTAAACAGGAATTTCAAAAGATGCATAAAATAAGCACAAACAGTTGAGGTGGATTCTTGCATAAATTTATTCTATAGTAGACTTCATTATTATTGACATATTTTAAGCACTTTTTTTAGTTATGCCTTATTTCTAAGATGTACTGAAGTTTATCAGACTTTAATCTTTATCTGATATTTTGCTAATGAACACACTTTCACTCCATATGAATGATGAAAATTAATGTGGTGATTAAGTTGTTTTTGACAAACAGTTAACTGTCATTTGCATAAATTCTGAGGACAAGTTCTGATGGAAATTCTGATGCTTAAACTCTCAAGAAACAAGTCAGTATTTATATGAAGAATCACAGAAACAAAAATTCACTTTTTGAGTACAGAAGCCATGTTTTGATGATAGTTAAAATCTGATAATAGTCAAGTTCTGATATTAAATCCTGATGCATACTCTGTTGCTTGCGTGGCATTATTTATTTACTTGACTTATATGTGGTAAATACTGTAATAGTCATATTTTATCAAAATATAATTAGGTGAGATAAAAACAGTCATAATCATTTAGTAAGGGGAAGCGTGTTTTCCTTAAAACATGCATGTGCACATTTATTACTGCTTAATACCCGTGCCCACTGATAATTTTTTTTTGACTAATGATATGCTGCCAGGTGTCTAAAGTCTGTTCTGCTTCAATCATTATAGTTGTCAAAAAGAGAATATATATATATATATATATATATGGGAGTTAAAAGATTTTATAATCTTTTACCTACTTTTCTTTCTCTAATCTTTCTTATTCTCTCTCTCACTAATATTCTCTGAAGCTATTTTCTTACAGGCCTTTTATCAAACACCTTGTGTACACTCTATTTTCTCACTTATTTTTCATAGAAATGGCACCCAAAGACATCATTTTCAATGGAGCTAAGTTTGTTCCTAACAACTACTTGGCTATACTGAGTAAGAATGAAGCCCCATCAGAACTTCACTTCATTCAAGATTTTCTATCTGGAGGTGAGATTGGGTATGCTTTGACCCAACCTGAAGTAATCTCAGGGACTGAGGTGCTGGAGTTCTGGAGGTTAGGAGTTTATGATGATGGTGGTGCTAATAGGTCCCCAAGCATCATTTTACAACAGGGGAGGATGCACATGTGGTGACTTTGGCCACAGTTCGACAAGCACTCCAATTGCCATAAAACTGCACTATTCGACAGTTGAGGAGCCAGCTCTTCAACAACTGATGGCCAATCTGGGCTATGAGAAAATTTTGTCAAAGCTTGGGCAGTTGAAGAGACCCTACATCAGGAGGGAGTGGAGCTTCTTTTTTGACTGCATCACAAGAACCTTTACAAACAAGTGTTCAAACTTTGATGCAATTCCTATCCTAAGTCAGCAAATTGGGTATGCTCTGATTACTCAATCTCATTTTGATTATGCTAATGTTGTACAAGGATTCATAGGTGATAGGATGACAGAAGATAGGAATACAGTCTATTTTGCTAGATTCTGTCAACTTATTTACAGTTTCTGTTGCTCTGATGCACCCCAATTAGCAAATGAGTTGATTTCACCATTTAAACTTGCTAAAAGAGCTTTTACTAATTTATTATCAACTGATAATAAGAAAACTGTTCCAAGACCCCTCTAAGTTTCAAAATCAGTCAAATAGTTCTTGGTAAACTCTGACCCAAACATCTATACCTCCATATATCTTGATGTCCAACCATCCCAACCTCCATCAGCACCTGCAACCACTACACAACCAACCACCTCTCAACCTCAACCAACTCAACCTACCATTAGAACATACTTCCAACCAGCTCAATCCTCACAACAACAACCATCAGCACCTACCATCAGACCTTCATCTGCCAGGCCTAAGAGGGCAAAGTCTGTTTCTCAACCTCCATCAAAGAGAAGGAAGATGATTATAAGAGATGAGTCAGATGATGAAGAAGCACAGGTTCATGCATCAGAACTTATGATTGAAGAAGCTGAAGGGTCAACCCATCAGAATTTAGATGAAGCTGCTGGTTCAGGTAATTTGAAGAGGAAAATTGTAAGTTCTGATGTAGATCAAGCAACTCCTTCACTATCAAGGAGATTAAAGAATATGAGGGCAAAAAGGCACATGGTTAAGCCTCCATCTGAGGATACTACTGAAGCTAAGGAAGGGGATCAGGAATCTCTGATCTCAAAGCCAATTGTGATTGAATCTCTTCCACCTCCAGCTAAAGCCAAAGACAATGCTAATGATACAGTGATCACTCCTACTGTCTCTCCAGTCAGAGAAACAACAGTTGAAGATTCAGGATTAAGTCCTGAAATTGACCTTCAAAGGCTGATTATTCCTATTATTTTATTTTTGGAAGCTCCAACCACATCAGCTCAGCCATCTACAGTCAGTTCTCCTATTCTAAAGGTTGAGATACCAACAACTCCTATTTAGGAGATAAATTCTGATGATCATAATTTAGATGAAGTTGTTCAAGAATCTCCACTTGCCTCACATACTCTTGTACTGTCAGAAGATAATGAGTCTTCTTCAAGTTCTAAAGACAATGTTTCTGTTGATACTCCAGCTCCCATTCTAGGAAATGAGGCACTTATTGAGAAGTTTGTTGAGCAAGCTGCTTCCTATTCCTTGGGAAGATACTCACAGAGGTGTGGAGTGGACCAAGAAGTGGAATTAAACTGATTTCATTCCAAGCTCTAAAGTTCTGACAGAGCACATTGCTAAGGCTGATGAGCTGATGACAAGTTCTGAATTTAAGATTCACTCAAAGTCACAGCTCTAAGTGTCAAGACTCTTCAAGGTCAACACTCTACAACTCATGAAAAGGTTGACAAACTTCTTGAAAAGGCTGAAAAGCTGGATATGGAGACCAAGCTTGATAAAAAGAGGTTTATCAGACCTATTTCTGAGAAAGTTGAAGCCATTAAAAAGATACAAGAGAAGCAACTGGCCCAAATTACTGAGGTCCTACAAAATCAAGCCTCTCAGAAAGCTCAATTGGATGAAATCCAATCTTCAGTTGAACTTCTTCTCTCTCTCCTACTACCTGATGATACCAAAAAGGGGGGAGAAGGTAGTTAAGTCTAAATGCACACCTACTCAATTACTGAAGAAGAAGGATGACAAAGGTGATGACCAGGGAAACTCTGATAAGAGTAGAGGTCATGGAAAAGATCAAGGTGAAGGGCAGAGCAGCAAGGTTTCTTCTAGGAAACTAATTACTGATGCAAGCAAATCTTCTATTCAAAAGAAGACAAGTTCTAAAGCTCCTCAAACTCAAAATCTGATAGCAAGTGCTGATAGTCAAAATCTAATATCAAGTTCTGATGAGCAAAGTCTAATGACAAAGCCTGATGTTCTGATTCAAGGTGGAAGTCAAGACTCTTAGAAGTTTTTGCTAACTCTGAAGCTCAAGGGAAAGCAGACTACTGTCTACTACAAGGACCACAAGATTCAGACACTTGATGAAGAGATTGCTAGAAGATTATTTCTGAAGTATAATCCTGGAATGGATTTAGAAAATCTCAAGGAGGAAGAAGCTAGATTTAAAGCTGAAAAGACAAATCTAAAGCCAAAAGCTTCTATTGCAAAGAAACCTCCAAGGCCTAAGGAAAAAGGCACTGTGATCAAAGAGAAATCAAATACTGAGGCATCAAAGCCCAAAATAAGATCACAGATTGAGATTGTTCCCAAAGAAAAAGGGAAGGGAAAAGTTGATGAACCAACCAAGCCACTGGAGATGAAAATTCCTCAAATCCTGATGAAACCATTGTGCAAAATGGTTCAAGTTACTAATGATACTCTTGCTGAAGATGAAGATGTTCAAACTCTGAAAAGAAGGAAGATTACTGAAGAATCCAAGACAACCTCAGGCAGAGCTCAAGTTGTTTAGAGTGAAGAACAGCAAGCTACAGAAGAAACATCAAGTTCTGATAAAGTCATCAAGACATCAACTTCTTAAAGTGCTCAAGTTGATTTAGACAAGATGAAAGTAGCTGATAAAAAGAAACTTCTATGGAAAAATGTCTGACCATCAGATCCAAAGAAAAGCCAATTGCTGTCTGATTTCATGACTATTGGGTTAAATGCTAGAGAACCAAGAGACAAGGATGGACTAGGTTCTGATGAATCTAAGATTAAAATAGGAGTTGAAGTTGCTACTAGAGATCCATTTTTTTCTAACTGAAAAACCTCTTGAAGATGTTACACAAAAACACCTTGATAAGGTCATCTCTGTTCAAGTGGTACTGGATGCTCATGACAAGCACAATGTCAGGGAAAATCTGATTCTATTTCTTGAAGATGGAAGGACATATCAGATATAAGAATCAGATGTGCTAAACAAATCTCTAAAAGAACTTCAATTCTTTCATTATCTTCTAGAGATAAAGTCGGATATTTCCAGGAGATTGTCAACTTTCATAATGAAGACCATAAGAGATAAAGCTAGAATTTCTGGTTCAAGGGTTACAAAATTCATTTCTAATATTTTTGAAGATGATGGAAGTGAGATTCCAATGAAGAAGGATTCTGCTAAACTTGAAGTGATACTGAATGAGAAATGTCTATGCTACAATGAAGATTCTTCTCATCCAAGGGTAATAAGACTGGATGATGGTTTAGAAAGAAACCATATTTCTGTACTAAGGACTGTAATCTACCAGATTGGAAGTCCAGGTGAAGAATTGAAGCAAGTCAAAGATACACTATCTCAAGTCCTGAGGTGTTAGGTCCCAATTTGTTTGTAGAAGGGGGGGTTGCATGCAAACAATACCGTTAAATCGAATAAAATGCGGAATAAAATTGTGAAACAAAATTCAAGTTAAATAAAACTTTTATTAAACTTGAAAGGTGTTACAACTACGGTATCAGTTACAAGGGATTAATCTCAAATCAATTATTACAAATCTAGAATAAATTCGACATGAACTTTTTCTATTTTTGTAATTAAAAGATCAAATGCTAAATGCGATTTGAGATTAAGTTCTAGGGATTTTAATCCGCTAGATTGATACACAAGAACAAGATAAATATTTCTAGTTGATTGGATTTAACTTTACAATCTAGAAATTTAATCTTGAAGAAAAGCAGATGAAAAATAAAATGTTATGCTTTTGTTTTCTGCTCCTTTTTCTCTTGTGTGTTCTATTTTCTGTTTGATTGGATTCTGTAAGTGTTTTTTCAATAAACGTCTTCTGCTTCTTTTATCAAACACCGAACTGAAAAATGTACTGGCATGACAATCTCTTTGGCCAGCAAGACTTTCGGTATGACAATATTTACAACTAGCAAGACAATCAAAATGAACTAGCAAGACTTTCGGTATGACTATTGATTGTCATACCGATTGTCATATTAGTTCAAATAAATTGTCTTGCTGAATTAATAACAGATTTTAATCTAAACATAAATTCTAATAAGACAATTAAATGTATTGGCATGACTTTCGGTATGACTATCAATTGTCATACCGATTGTCATACTAGTTCAAATGAATTGTCTTGTTTTGAATTTAAGCAGATTTTAAACCAATTAAAATCTTGTAAATCCTCAATATTAATTCTAAATTAATTAATCAATTTAATTCAATTAATCAATAAATTAATCTTTGCAGATATAATTTATTTTCTTAATTAAATTATATGATTTAATTAATTAATACTAACCCTGAGCAGCATCCATTCTTCTGACAATCTTCTGAAAATCACTGAGACTTACGAATCAATTCCGCCACTTCAATGCTGACACTCGATGTACTGTCTGGTTCATGAGTGACTAACTTCCGTGACGTTTCTTCATGTCTTGACTTTGATACTCTGATTAAATCCTTGTAATAAATGATACCCTAACGAGATCTCTGTCACTTGATTAAATCCACGATCTTGATTTATATCACTGAGGCATGATCAAATTCTTGAACTTCTTCTAGTGAATCTTCAAGTCTGCAGATGAACAATATTTCTTTATCCTTTGACAGATGTTAATTTGTGAGATCTCTCTGATGATAGATCCACTATTTACTTATTACATTCTTATTTGAGTTGAGTTAAATCCTCGAATAAACGAATAGGCTATGACATATGCCTTTCAATCTCCCCCTATTTGCTTGTTAGACAATAACAACAAATACCTAGAGGATAACTCAACTAACAAATAAGAAAAAGATATAAACAGTAATGCAAAGTAAATAGCAGAAAAGTTCTGGATTATATTTAACATTTTCCAGATTCCAAATGAAATTTACAAGTGAATACAAGATAGATGTTCCTCTAGCCTGAACATATAACTACATTAGACTATCTTGATTCATAAAGCTCTAATCATATTACATTGAGTTTTGAGCTAATTGACTTCAGTTGTCTTCTCTTCTGACTTCACCTTCTTCTAAATCTTGAAGCAATTCCTTGTCAAAGACACGATCCTTTTCTGAAGTGAAGCTTGCTGGTCTGACTGGTTGAACTCCAACTGACTTCAGCTTATTCTTGATTTGATTGTACCTTTTAATATTCTTTTCACAATAAGCTTGAATCAAATCAGCAGCTTGAGTCTTCAATATGGATGAATATCCAGCAGTTCTTAAATGATGTTCCATCCAGACCAGATGCTTAGCTGAGTAGTCTTTAAGAGATTGTACATCTAGCTGATAGATTTGAAGACAATCAGACTTAAAGAATCTCACCTGATGAGGATTGTTGACCACTTGAGGACTAGCCCTGCTGGCAAACTCTTTAAGCCTTTCTCGAAGAACTTCATTCAATTCTTAGCTTCTTTTTACCTTGTTGAGAAGAACCCAACTCTCTGACAAAGAATGATTCTCGAACAGATGAAGTGACACCTTGAAAGATCCTTCACTCTGACAATATACAAAAATGCTCATCTCATTTAGGTATCTATCAAAAGCAGCTGTGATCCTTGAGACTTCAGTCTTGATAGCATTCATGTACATGTCATTGTTAGGATTTGAGATTTCCAGCTTGTCAAGAAGATGTAGGAACTGCCTATCATTGTTAGTGCTCAGCTGAGGCATATCAAGTACTCTCCTAGCTTCATCCCATTTTTCACCAATCTTCAGTCTGACATCTCTTCTCCTTTCTTGAGCCTTAATGTCATGAAGACGTTGCTTTTGAAGAGTTTCTGTTCTTTGAATGTCTTTCCTCATGTCAATGATCTGAGAGACCTTCTTGAGTTCAGCTTCTTTTCTTTTCATCTCTGACTGCTCCTTCTGAAATTCTTTCTCAAACAGAGGATCCACTTGAGCTTCTTCTTCCCATTCTCCAAAATCACTTTCCTCTTCAGCTTCAAATAAACCATCTTTATCTTCCTGAACTGGTTCAGTGGGAATGTCAAAAATATCAAAGTCATCCTGTTCTCCACTGTAGTAGACATCATCAGCCTTTCCTTTGTCTCCAGCAGAGGTATCTTTTTCCTTCCCTTTGGCACTACTCCCTTTCTTCTCCCCCTTAGTTGAGGGATCCTCTTCTGACCTTCCTTTGGAACCTCCATCACCTCCAGAGCCTGATCCTCCACCAGACGGTCCTTCAAAATAAGCTCTTTGTTCTTCATTAGGGCAATGAGAATTCTTGATCATGAAATATAGGTGCTTCATCCCTTCATTGAGATGTTCCATGCCCGTCTCTATCTTTAGAAATCTTGAGGAGTCCAGTGAATGATTCATCTCAACGAGGTCTTCAAGAGAAGTCATTCTTGTGTGTAGAGAGCAGAAGTTGGATATGTCATCAGCTGATAAAGTTGGAGTGTCCTGAATGGAATTGAGCTTTGGTATTACAGTGGTCTTGAGATCTGAGATGTCATTCCTGATGATTGTCAGCTGATTGTTGACAGAGGTGGAAGAAGAAGACCGTTCAACCACTTGTGCTTTGAATGCTTGAGCTTCAGCTTGGCTTTTAGCAAGTTCTTCTTTTAGAGCAGCAATTTGAGCTAACAGGTTTTGAGTATCTGTGTCTGTGTGTGCTCTCACCTGAATTTCACTCGTGTTTGGTTCACTCACCTCACGTGCTTGTGTTTCTCTCAATATAATTGCTCGTGAGGAGTCTTCCTGTTGCTGTTCTTCTGTACCTGCAGTTAAAATCACCCTAGCATCTTCAAGAGAGGTCAGTGGTGGTGCAATGGGAATTCGCGAGTCCCGATCATCAGTCAATACCATCAAATCTTTTGAAATAGATGTATGAATTTCTTCAGGGATAGATTGACTGAGTTGCCCTCCACTTTCTCCAGATAAATCTGCGAGTGGAGAATCCCATAAGGGAGCCAGAGGTGTTGGATCTGGGAGGGGAGAAAATGACTCTATTAAAGATGGCGGAGAGTCAGATTTTCCCTCTGAAGCATGTGACTGCTCTTCTGCTGTAACTATGGCAGGCACTGTAACCGACTCTACGTGCACTCCTCGTTCTGTGTCCTGAGTATGATCTGGGGAAGTGTATGGTTCCATTGTGAGTAATGGAATTGTGCTTGATTCAGTACAAGATGTCATGGCCCTATGGCGAATTTCAATAGATGCATCCTGTTGAGAGAATGCCTCTAGTAACTGTTCATTGGCCATTTCAAAGTCCATGTCCTGTTGGGAGGACAAGGATGGGCTTTCAGATGCCTCAGTATATGTTCTTCTTTTCTTAGGAGGAGGCAGAGCCGAGGGTTCACTCATATTTAACAATGCACTACTTCCTAGTAATCTTCTGGGTAACATTTTAGACAGTGGGGGAGAGGTTGAGATAGAATGTGACTCTGTGTTTGGCTCTATGACCTGGGATTGAAGCTGTGGTTCTACAACTTCATGGTCAGCCCTATCAACCACTGGGGGTCTTTCAACAGAAGTAGGAAGGGAGTGAGAGTGAGGAATTACTACCTGTAATGGAAGAGCATCTGATGTTGGAGGAGCCTGGGTGGTTTGAACCACTGGAGGTTGAGGTTGCTGTTCATGACCGGGAAGATTGAAAATAGGTAAATGAATATAAGTGGCCATGAAAGCAGATACAAGTACTGGAACTTGCATGAATTTGAAGGTTGTGTCTTGGCGAGTGTAAATCTTTTTGCTAACTGGAGGGGGTTTGGTTACTGCAGAGTTAGCAAAAAGGGCTTTGTGTTCAGGTGTGAGAAGATGATCTGCTATAAGCATGAGAAAACGAGCATAGTAACATGATACCCTACGATTTGTAGAATGATCACGTAAAGCAGAAGTTAGACGTCTCAAGAGAATGGGAAAAAGTAGTTTGCCAAAATTGATCCTTTGATTCAAAACAACCGCAAGACCAATATACTGCAGAGTGGAAGTGATGTTATGAAAATTGGATTTTGTGCAGTTGGCAAACACTTTGGAAAGTGTATCGAAGAAAATATCCCATTCAGAAACCAAATTGGATTTAGAAAGTTTGGTTAAATTGATCACCCCCTGATAGTGAATAGCATGGAAAAAGTTTGTGATTTCATTTTCAGAGGGTAAATTACAGAAATTGTCCAATGGAAAATTTAACGCCTGATTAATGACTGATTCATCAACTACATACTGTGTGTTTGCCACGGTGAATGAAAAAGATTTTGAATCACCGGCCACAGTAGATGTTGTGCAAATCAGTCTAAGAAGATCGACATTTAAAATCACATTTGATTTTATAGCAGAGCTAACAATCGAATGGTCATTTAAAAATCTAATCCAAGGCTTAAATTTTTCAACATCATATTTTTCCGGATTAAAATAACCAACCTGATTATGCGCGACAATTTGGAAATTGAGAGCCATTTAAAATAATAATAAGACACACACTTTCAGAATTTTAAGAATAATATTAAGAAAATTCGAATTAATTAAATTAATTCAATAATTCGAATTAAATTAATTATAATCGAAAAATTTAGACAGGAATGTATCTCGTTAAAATCCTTAACTCACAAACCCAGATTAAACAAGCCACAAGACACAAATCAGAAATTAAAATAAAAATAAAAATGTTCAAAATCAACAAACACAAATTGAATTTGAAGGGGCAAACTGATTAAAAAAAAAGTTTGAAAATTTTGACAGCACTCCTGTATGTATATATATGTAAGTATATATCACAGGAGTGAAGATTCGGTTTGCTGAGTAAAAACTCGAGCAAGGAAAGAAGCAGTTCGTTTGTTTTAGTTCGAAGAGAGAGAAGAGAGAAAATGAAGAAAACTGTTCGACTTATGAAAAGAAATGAACTGTTGAAATGGTTTTTTAAAAAAAAACAAACACACGCCTTTATATTACAGCTGGTATGACAATCCGGGATTGTCATACTGATTGTCATACCAGGCAAAAGAAAGAAAATAACTGAAAACAATAAGAATAAAACAAGTGATAATATATAACTGGTATGACAATCTGATAGTCATACCGATTGTCATACCAGTATAAAATAAAATAATATATATATAATGTTTATAACTGGCAAGACAATTGATAGTCATACCGATTGTCTTGCCAGTATAAACTATACTGAAAAACACTAATATGACAAATATATAATGAAATGACTTTCAGCAAGACAATTTCAATTGTCTTGCCGATTGTCATTTCAGTAGAAATACAGTCAAAATGTACAGACTTCTATATATGTACTGAAATTATATTACAAAATAGTAAAACTGAAATACAGACCTATAATATTTACAGAATTAAAATAATTAAAATATTTCAGAGATAGTAATATTTTCAGTCCAAAAATAGATTTCTTTTGAATTTTAACAAATTAAATTCATAGAAAAATATTTTTAGAGAAAATAAAATATTCTGAGACATTAAAATTAACAAGTTGAGTAAATAAATAAGATAAGATAATAGAAATTACATAGAAATAAGCAAGAAATATGATAAAATGATAAAATAAATTTGCAAATGAATTT
This sequence comes from Apium graveolens, assembly GCF_009905375.1. Classification (NCBI taxonomy): domain Eukaryota; kingdom Viridiplantae; phylum Streptophyta; class Magnoliopsida; order Apiales; family Apiaceae; genus Apium; species Apium graveolens. Next base: position 262,340,396 of record NC_133649.1, on the reverse strand, counting down.
TTCATTTATGAAAAATTCATTTGTAAATTCATTCAAGAACAGATCCCAGATATTAACTAAATTAATCACTAAAACTATTCAACATGCCCAATTTACCAACTAATCTGGTAAATGTGGATTCGTCAAGTGGTTTAGTGAAAATATCTGCTATTTGTTCTTCTGTTGGAACAAAAAATAGTTCAACAGTACCATTCATGACGTGCTCTCTAATAAAATGATACCTGATGTCAATGTGCTTTGTCCTCGAGTGCTGCACAGGGTTGTTGGTGATGGCTATTGCACTTGTATTGTCACATAAAATAGGAATTTTGTTCAATACAGAGCCATAGTCTCGTAGTTGGTTCCTAATCCACAAGATCTGAGCACAGCAGCTTCCAGCAGCAATATATTCAGCCTCGGCCGTTGAGTTGGAAACTGTTTGTTGTTTCTTGCTTGTACCATGAGACTAGTCTGCTACCTAGGAATTGACAACTCCTTGAGGTGCTTTTCCTATCAACAACACTTCCTGCATAATCTGAATCTGTATATCCGACAAGGTTAAAACCAGATTCTTTAGGGTACCAAATACCTAGATTTGGTGTTCCCTTAAGATATCTTAAGATTCGTTTAACAGCAACGAGATGAATATCTCTAGGATCCGCTTGGAACCTTGCACATAAACATGTAGCATACATAATATCTGGTCTACTTGCAGTAAGATAGAGTAACGAGCCAATCATACCTCTGTAGCTTGTGACATCTACCTTAATGGAGTTTTCACATGGTCCAAGCTTGACAGCTGTAGTTGATGGAGTCCTTGCTGATGCAGAATCCTCTAGATTGTACTTTTTGAGGAGTTCCTTGAGATACTTGGATTGACAAATAAATGTTCCATCTAACCTTTGATTTACTTGTAATCCAAGAAAGAACTTTAGCTCTCCCATCATGCTCATTTCAAACTTGCTGTGCATTAACTTAGCAAATCTCTTACAGAGATTATCATTAGTAGACCCAAATATTATATCATCCACATAGACTTGGACTAATATAGTATCATTCTTATGTTTTTTAGACTAGAGAGTTTTGTCTATGACACCTCTAATAAAGCTATTTTCAATAAGAAATTCAGAGAGTGTGTCATACCATTTTCTTGGAGACTGTTTTAGCCCATAAATAGCCTTGAAAAGAAAGAAGACAAAATCCAAATGATCTGGATCTTCAAAACCAGGAGGTTGCTCTACATATACCTCTTCATCCAGCTTTCCATTCAGAAAGGCGCTCTTGACATCCATTTGATAAACTTTAAAGTTTGAGAATGCTGCGATTGCCAGAAATATCCTGATGGCCTCAAGTCTAGCCACTGGAGCATAGGTTTCATCATAATCAATGCCTTCAGCTTGAGAATACCCTTTTGCTACCAGTCTTGCCTTGTTTCTCGTAACCACACCATCTTCATCTAGTTTATTCCTGAATACCCACCTAGTACCAACAGCTTTCTTGTGTGTAGGTCTAGGTACTAGTTTCCAGACTTGTTGACTTTCAAACTGATTGAGCTCATCTTGTATAGCAATCACCCAATCTGGATCAGTTAGTGCTTCTTCAATCTTCTTAGGTTCCATCTCAGAAAGAAATCCTGAGAACAGACACTCATTTTGAGTAGCACGTCTAGTTCTGACTCCAACATCTGGATCACCAATAATCAACTCAAAAGGGTGAGCTTTATTCCAGACAGTCTGTCTTGGAAGATTTGATCTTGATGATTCGCCTTGAAATTCATTGTGATGTTGTGTCCTACTAGATGATCCTTCAGTATCTCCCCCTGAGTTGTTGCCATGTTGACTTGAAGATTCTCCGTCAGTAGCAGTGGTATCTTCATTGTTGCCAAAGTTTCCATCACTATTACCTTGAGTATCATCATGATTAACAGGTTCTTCACCAGCAACAACCTCAGGTTCTTGACCATGTTCTGATTCTGAATCTGACGTATCATCAAACTTCAGTTTCTCAGAAGGATCTTCAGTTTGGATACTAGGGAGTTTAGTGTCATCAAATGTAACATTGACACTTTCAGTTACTTTGTGTTGATCAATGATATACACTCTATATGATCTTCTTCCATATCCAACAAAAATACCCTCATATGCCTTTGCCTCGAACTTACCACGACGATCATCTCCATCCTTGAGCACGAAGCATCTGGCACCAAATACATGAAAGTATTTGATAGAAGGTTTCTGTTCATTCAAAATCTCATAAGGAGTTTTCATGAAGTCTTTGTTGATTAGAGTTCGATTCTGAGTATAACATGCAGTATTGACAGCTTCAGCCCAAAAGTACATTGGAAGACCTGATTCACTTAACATCGTTCTTGCAGCTTCAATCAATGTACGATTCTTCCTTTCTACCACTCCATTTTGCTGAGGGGTTCTAGGAGCTGAAAATTGTCTGGTAATCCCTTTGTCTGTACAGAATCCATTGAGAAGTGCATTCTTGAATTCTGTCCCATTATCTGACCTTATTGCTCTAACAGGGACGTTAGAATCTAACTCAATCATCTTGATATGATCAATCACAACTTGTGGTGTTTCATCCTTAGAGTGAAGAAATAAAACCCACGTATACTTGGAATAGTCATCAACTATCACAAGACAGTAACACTTCTTTGACATTGAAAGGATATTAACTGGACCAAATAAATCCATGTGCAATAATTGCAGAACACCAGTTATGGAAGATGTGTCAGTGCCTTTGTGACTTGCTTTCTTTGACTTTCCTTTCTGGCAAGCCTCACATAGTCCTTCTGGAGAGAATTCCAGCTGAGGCAGACCTCTTACCAATTCTCTTTTGACAAGAGAATTCATTGTTTTGAAATTGAGATGAGAAAGTCTCTTGTGCCATAGCCAACTCTCATCTGACGATGCCTTTGCATAGAAACAATTGACTTCAAGATTGCTTCCAGAGTTCATGTCAGCTACGAATAGATTTCCTTTCCGGATTCCCATTAAGGAGGGTTTTTCACTTTTCTTGTGCAGAATCTGACACTTCAGCTTGTCGAATAAAACATTGTAGCCGTTGTCACAGAACTGACTAATGCTAAGCAGATTGTGTTCAAGTCCTTGCACAACATATACATTTTCAATGATAACATTTCCAGCTAGCAAACAGCCATATCCCTCCGTTAAACCTTTGCTGTTATCTCCAAAGGTAACCACTGGGCCAGCTTTCTCAACCATATTTGATAGCAGGGCTCTATCTCCGGTCATATGTCTTGACGATCCGCTGTCAAGAATCCACACTACCGGTTGTACCTGTTTAATGCCCTGCAATACAAATGGATTAGACCTTCTTCGGAACCCAAGCTTGGCTGGGTCCGGCATACTTGTAAAATTGGCCTTTATCAGGCAAAACAACATTCTTAATTTTAATATTCTCAACGTTCTCAATGACTGAACATTTGACCTTGTGAACAGCCTTGACAAATTTCTGTTTAGGCTTAGGCACAAATGTCTCCTTTCTAGCTTTAGGAGGACTAGCAGTCTTAGACCTATCATGCTTTCTATTATTCACATGCTGACGAGGAGTAGTCTTATCATTAGAAACATGCTTACCATTAAAATAAGCAAACATCAGATTAAAAGCACAAGACATACAATCAGGAACACCACATGCTTTATGAGAAGGATTAACAATAGGCAACTTATGCATGGTAGACATGGCATTTGTGTTATCCAACTCATGTGTGTCTGAGTTAGTCTCAGTTGCTTTCACAACCTTGACTGGAACTTTTGACACACTTGACTTGGAGACAGCTTTCCCATTAGCATTATCTTCAGCACGGATTTCTTCTTGAATAATAAAAGAGGTCTCATCAAATGGTTCAGCAATTGATTCTTTATAGAGGGGTTCATCAACACCCTTAAGCACATGTGGTACTTCCCTGCCTTTAGCACAGACATGAGGAGGGGAGTTTATGCCTAATTTTCCAATAGCAGCATTGTAATCATAACCTATACCAGATGTTTGATTAACAGCTTGCTTATTGTAAAACTCTTTGGACTTCGAACAAGAATTAAAGTAAGCTTTAACCTTAGCCTCAAGACCAGTGATCTTGTCTTTAAGAATAGTTTCAAGTTTTCTATAACAGTCAACTCTATTCTCTAGAAAAGACACTTGATCTTTTAATTTATCTTGATTAATGTGTACAAGTCTTAATTCATTGACCTCTTTCTCAAGGTCTTTGATTTGTTGATTTAACAATTCATTATCACGACGAGCACAATCTAAGGAACCTCCTAGATGATAAACTAATTCAGCATCAGTAAATTTTACCTCTTTTCTTGACGATGAGGTGCTTGCATCACTAGCCATGAGAGCAAGATTCCCAACTTCTTCATCTTCACTGTCAGTATCATCCCAGCTTCTTCCCTTTGCCAGGTAAGCCCTTTCAGATTTACTCTTCTGATTAGAATCGTAAGAGTTCTTCCTAGCTTGTTTTGGCTTCCTGCTTTCTGTGGCAAAGTGTCCCAACTCATTACAGTTGAAGCATCGAATGGTGCTTTGATCAACCATCCCTGTTTTATACCCACCACTGCTGGTGTTAGAGGATGAAGATCCACCTTTCTGGAATCTGTTGTAGTTGGACTTGTACTTGAACTTGGGATTCCTTTTGAATCTGACATTTGAGAATCTCTTGACAATCAGGGCCATTGACTCATCCTCCAATTGCTCCAGTTCTTCCAAGGAATAATAATCATCTCCTGATTGATTTGTAGTAGGAGAATCAAATTCTGCTACTATCACATTATCTTCAACCTTGGAAGACTGTACCATTCTTTCTGACTGTTGAGATTGTTGTTGATATTGTGGTTGTTGTTGTTGTTCATCAGCTACTAGAGCAGTAGACGTGCTGACCACTCTTCCTTTCCCGTAAACTTCCTTCTGCTGAATCTGCTCCAACTCATAAGTCTTTAACACACCATAGAGCCTTTCCAAAGAAATCTCACTCAGATCTCTTGCTTCTCTTATGGCAGTGATTCTATGTTCGAGATGAGTTGGCAGTGTTAAAAGGAACTTTTTATTGACCTCCCTGATGGAATAGTATTTACCATTAATGTTCAGGTTGTTGATCAATGCATTGTACCTCTCAAACACTTCAGTGATTCCTTCCCCTGGATTGGATTTAAAGTATTCATACTCAGAGGTTAGGATTTCTAGTTTGTTCTCCCTAACTTCCTCTGTGCCTTCATTAATAATCTCAATAGTTTCCCAGATATGTTTGGAATCTTTACAATTCATCACATGTCTATTCATCAGGGGATTAAGGGAATCTACTAAGATTAATTGAAGGCTAGCATCCAGGGAAGCTTCTTCTATTTCAGCAGGAGAGAAGTCCTCAGGATCCTTCACATAAGTTCTCGCTTTGGTGATCACCACATCATTTTCTATTACCTCTGGTTCAATAACCATAGGAATTTTTGGACCCTTCTTCAACACTTGCAAATATTTGGGATTAGCAACCTGTAAAAACAGTAGCATCTTCTTCTTCCACATAACATAATTTTCTTTATCGAAAAGTGGAATTTTAACGGTTCAACTTTTTGTGTAGTCATTATGATTTTTTTGAGTGAATAAAAAATTCAAGAAGTGAAAGAAACACAAAATTCTAGGATCTAGATTTGTACGTTAATCAGAAGGCTCTGATACCAATTGTTAGGTCCCAATTTATTTGTAGAAGGGGGGGTTGAATGCAAACAATACCGTTAAATCGAATAAAATGCGGAATAAAATTGTGAAACAAAATTCAAGTTAAATAAAACTTTTATTAAACTTGAAAGGTGTTACAACTACGGTATCGGTTACAAGGGATTAATCTCAAATCAATTATTACAAATCTAGAATAAATTCGACATGAACTTTTTCTATTTTTGTAATTAAAAGATCAAATGCTAAATGCGATTTGAGATTAAGTTCTAGGGATTTTAATCCGCTAGATTGATACACAAGAACAAGATAAATATTTCTAGTTGATTGGATTTAATATTACAATCTAGAAATTTAATCTTGAAGAAAAGCAGATGAAAAATAAAATGTTATGCTTTTGTTTTCTGCTCCTTTTTCTCTTGTGTGTTCTATTTTCTGTTTGATTGGATTATGTAAGTATTTTTTCAATAAACGTCTTCTACTTCTTTTATCAAACACCGAACTGAAAAATGTACTGGCATGACAATCTCTTTGGCCAGCAAGACTTTCGGTATGACAATATTTACAACTAGCAAGACAATCAAAATGAACTAGCAAGACTTTCGGTATGACTATTGATTGTCATACCGATTGTCATATTAGTTCAAATAAATTGTCTTGCTGAATTAATAACAGATTTTAATCTAAACATAAATTCTAATAAGACAATTAAATGTATTGGCATGACTTTCGGTATGACTATCAATTGTCATACCGATTGTCATACTAGTTCAAATGAATTGTCTTGTTTTGAATTTAAGCAGATTTTAAACCAATTAAAATCTTGTAAATCCTCAATATTAATTCTAAATTAATTAATCAATTTAATTCAATTAATCAATAAATTAATCTTTGCAGATATAATTTATTTTCTTAATTAAATTATATGACTTAATTAATTAATAGAGAATTAATACTAACCTTGAGCAGCATCCATTCTTTTGACAATCTTCTAAAAATCACTGAGACTTATGAATCAATTCCGCCACTTCAATGCTGACACTCGATGTACTGTCTGGTTCATGAGTGACTAACTTCCATGACGTTTCTTCATGTCTTGACTTTGATACTCTGATTAAATCCTTGTAATAAATGATACCCTGACGAGATCTCTGTCACTTGATTAAATCCACGATCTTGATTTATATCACTGAGGCATGATCAAATTCTTGAACTTCTTCCAGTGAATCTTCAAGTCTGCAGATGAACAATGTTTCTTTATCCTTTGACAGATGTTACTTTGTGAGATCTCTCTGATGATAGATCCACTATTTACTTATTACATTCTTATTTGAGTTGAGTTAAATCCTCGAATAAACGAATAGGTTATGACATATGCCTTTCATGAGGAATAAAGAAGAAAGAATGATATCAAACTTTATCAAGATTTATTTTGGATTCAGATTGACTCAGCGAGATTGGTAAAAGCTACAAGGACTGTAAGTTGTAGTTAGCTATCTAGTTAAACTCTTATTTGCATTTGTACTTAAATGCTTTTGATATCATCAAATCTATTAACTTGTATATTTTGCATAATTTACAAGTTGGGGGATTTTGTTAGATATATTTGAGATGTCATGTCTAATACGATTTGTGTTTAGTTTTCAGAACTTAACAACAGGACAAATCAGGACTTACTGAAATCAGGACTTACTGGAAGTCAGAACTTAAGGTCATATCAGAACTTAAGTATGGGAAGATTTTCAGTTAAGGAATGAAGCTGATTTACAGGAGAAGATCGAGACTAAAATAATAGAAGATATGCATGAAAAGAGTTAGAGGACTGGAAGACTTGTAAAAGATATCTGATTGATATATTTTAGGAGACATAATTGTATTCCATATCAATTAGAATATATCTTGTAACTGTGTATTATATAAACACAGACTTAGGGTTTATACTATATGTGTTATCATTATCGAGAAGATTATACATTGTAACCTAGCAGCTCTTAGTGATATTTGTTCATCACTGAGAGAGAACAGCAGTTGATATTGTAACAGAGTTTATTGAATATACTTATCTTTGTTATATACTTGTGTTAAATCGATTTGATTGTATAAACATTGTATTCAACCCCCTTCTACAGTGTTGTGTGACCTAACATGCTATGTTGTGGAGCAGTGTGAGAATACTTTACAGATATTCTTGAACAGCCTTGAAATAATCAAGGACTCTTTACTAATTGGTAAATCCTCGTGTCCTTGTACCTACTTGCTTTGTAACTACTTGTTAGTCATTGATTGCTTTACTAATTATATCTGCCTCTGCTAGCTGTTTTTACTGGAATTTCATATTTAAATGGTGAGAGCTTCTTTTCATGAAGCTCTATTTCGTAAGAATAGTGTTAACTGAAGGTTGTGATGCTTAGAGTTGTTCTGTGTGGAGTTTTTTCTGGTAAGATGATGTGTTACTTGACACCTCTTTTCTTTATTTTATGACTATTGGGTGAAATATGGAAGGAAAACATGTAAGAATAATATATCTACATTTAAATCACCCTAGGGTTATGATTTTCCGGAATTAATGAAGAGTAAAGTCAAAATTAGAAAAATCATATCTGGAAGGTACGTTAGATTGACTACTAGGCATCAGCAAAGCCATCTAAAGCCTTTGATCAGGTGTTTTGTTCTACTTGTTAGTTTTGAATTACATATTTTCATTGCATTATTTTGACATTGCTATCTATATTTTGAATGGATTTTTGAACGGCAGCCACTTTGAATGTTTTATACGGACCAAAGGCTACTCTGACTAATTCAATAGTTTTCCTACAATACTGTATAAAAAATCCAAATTTGTCAAGGCATCACCTAGGAGACAAGGCGATGAGAAATTTGACAGGCTCTCGACCGCCTTTTTCTCCTGATCTGTTTTCATTATGTTTCATAATTTTTAACGTACACATATATTTTTTATATATATTTTATAGTAACAACTAACAATTTGTTTAAAGTAACCCTATAACCCTACAGTATTGCATGTCTTGGTCTCTCAATATATTTAACATGTAATTGCCTTACTTCATTATGCCTATAAATGTGAACTGATATGAAGAAGAACTTTTATACAAGTTATGTTTTTCTTGTGAAAGTAAAGGGAATTCATATTAATATATGACTATTTTGATGTAGTCAACTAAATTGTGTATTATATGTACAGTTATGGAATTACCTTAATTTGCATCCTACTATTCTTGAGTAGTCTTATTGTTGTTGTCAACGCGTACTCCTTGAGCTGAGATATCCGGTAGTATGCCTTGACAAGCTCGTAAAATTTCTTTGAAGTAAACATGCTACACTGAACAGAGTGTCAAACATTTTAATAGATTTAAAATCATTATGGAGCTATTCTTGTGCTGATCACAAAGTTTTTGCAAATACTATGTCTTGGTTGTTGTACTTTATCTTTTACTCTATGAAAGTATATCTCTATGTGGGTAGTTCTATTAACCATGTTTTCATTTATGGTAAATTAGTGTCGGATGAAGATGGGTTTGGTCCTTACTAGTGGAGATGATAAGGTAAGGTTGGTTGATTTTATTCCTCCTTAAATACTTGACTGAACTTCCAGTGTTCCATACACATGCTCAACAGAACTCAATGAGGAGATTTCTATATATGTTTACCTATATGACCAGTGACAGAGAGCTCAAGTTCTTAGTGAATATTTCTGAAAGTAATATAGTTAGTAAAAGCTCAAGTGGTTTCATGTATCTTTGTAGCTTCAGATGTGAATCAGTGTACCGTGTTTTATTGAAACATTTAATAATATTGTTCACTCCTTGTGTTATGGTTTGATTCATTTCAGCAGTTATTCATTTCAGCAAGAGTTGATGAAAGTTTTAGAAAGGCTTGGAAAAGTTTTAGGCAAGACAAATATCCGTTTGTTTTGTTGATCGGAAGCATGGTAGAGAAAATTGGAGCTGACATGATAAAAAGACTAGCCCGCATGAAAGGGGCTGACTTGAGTACTAGTAATATGGTTGATTTTAAACATTGAGATTAGTTGTATTTATCACCGGAATAGTTTGTTTAGAATGATAGACGTATTTGAGATAAGTTGTACACATTGAGAATTTGCTGATCTTGAATTCAATTGGTTAATAATATATATATATATATATATATTGGTTGAGTTTTGATAATCAAGTTTTTTCAGTATTGTGGTTAAAGCATTGTGTAATATTCGATGTTAATATAAGGATATCAGCACATGTAAAAAGGGAAATAACATCAATTCTAGAATAAACAACCGATGACTATTTTTGAAATTAAAATTGGTTATATTAAAGAAAATGATGTTAAATTAGGTTTTTAAGAACGATTACATTATATAACCGATATCTAATCTGACATTTGACATCGTAAGTTTTCCAGAACCGTTGTGAAAGTATGTCTTAGACATCGGGTAAAAACCGATGTCTATGAAAAAATACATTTAACATCAGTCATGAAGACATCAATCATTTTTTACACAGACATCAGTTTTTAACCGATGTCTAAGGTGTTTTTTCTAGTAGTGTAAGCTTCGCCAGAGGTGTTGCAATCTTCGAGAAATCCTGAACAAATTTTCGATAATATCCTGCCAATCCTAAGAAACTTCTCACTTTTGTTGGTATTTTTGGCCTCTCCCAATTCATAATAGCTTCAATCTTTTCTGGGTCCACTACTAACTATGTGTCCTAAGAATTGAACTTCCTATAACCAAAACTCAAACTTTGAAAACTTAGCATACAACTTCTCCTTCCTCAGGATTCCCAAAGTTATCCTTAAATGTTTCGCATGGTCTTCTGTCGACTTCGAGTAAATCAAAATAGCATCTATAAACACAATGACAAACTTATCCAAATATTCCTTAAAAATTTTGTTCATCAAGTCCATACATGTTGTTGGGGCATTGGTCAATCCAAAAGACATCACTAAGAATTCATAATAACCGTACCTGGTTCTAAAACCTATTTTCGGTACGTCTTCAGGTTTAATCTTCAATTGGTGATACCCGGATCTCAAATCAATCTTAAAAAAGTACTTTGCTCCTTTCAACTGATTAAACAAAACATCGATTCGAGGTAACAAATACTTGTTCTTGATAGTAAGCTTGTTGAGCTGCCGATAGTCGATACATAATCTCATGCTTCCATCTTTCTTTTTAACAAATTACATCAATGCATCCCATGGTGACACACTGGGTATAATTACTCCTTTCTTTAATAAGTCTTGCAATTGCTTTTCTAGCTCCTTCATTTCAACTTGCGCCATTCTATACGGGGCCTTGGACACTGGTTCCATTTCATGTGCTAAGTCGATCGTAAACTCGATTTCTCTATCTGGAGGAAGTCTTGGTAACTCGTCTGGAAACACATCTGGAAATTCATTGACCACTGGAATATCTTCGAGTTTTGTTGACTATAATGCTTGTACCCTTGTTACGGTAACTTCTTAGCTTGAATCATCATTAAGAACTTCTTTAATTGCCTTTGACCTCTAAACGTCGCCACTTTCTCATCCGGCATCTTCAAAATTACCTTCTTGTTACATCATTCTATCTGAGCATCATGCTTAGATAGCCAGTCCATTCCTAGAATAATATCAAATTCTTCTAACCTAAATGGTATCAAATCAACACAAAACTTATTACCATAAATCTCAATCTCACAGTCCATACACACTTGGTTAACGGATACACATTCTTGATTTGCTAATTCTACGGTCATAATCTCATTTAACAATTCAGCTGGGCAGTTCAACTTATCAACAAAATCTTGATAAATAAAGGACCGAGTTGCTCCCGAATCTACAAACACTTTAGTACATAAAGAAATCACAGTAGCGTACCTGCCACAACATCAGTGTCTTGAATAGCATCCTTCACATAATTCTCAGCACATTACTGACTGGGGCTGGTGTTTTACAATCCTTCACTATACGTCCTAGCTTTCCACACTTGAAACATGTATACCCAATTGCTGGAACCTTACCTTCTTGATTCCTGATAGGTTGATCTTTATCTGTTGGATCTCTGGCTGATTGATTCTGGCACTCCCTTGAATAGTGCCCCTTCTAGTTACATCTGTAAATTATAAAATCCTCCGTGTTTCTTTCCACACACCTAACATTCTGGTAAAGCTAGCCTTTGTTGTTTCAGCTGGTTTCCAGTAGCTGAACGATTTCCTTGTCTTCCGTTGCCTATATTTTGCTTTCGGAAATTAAAATTTCTGCTTGGCTGAAACTTTCCATTCTTCTGATTACTCACATTTGGAAACTTCCCTTCTTGTGGTTGTCATTCACTTCTTTTAAACTTCCTTTTCTTACGCTCCTTCTCCTTCTGTGACATTTCACTCTCTGCCTCTACAATCATAGCTTTCTGTACTATTTCTGTATACGAGTCCAATTCAAATATAGCTACTTTCCCTCTGATCCATGGCATAAGACCTTGCTGAAATCTCTTGGCTTTCTTCCTGTATGTGTCTATATATGATGGTACGAACCTACACAATTCTTCAAACTTACTTTCATAATCTGCTACTGACATACTCCCCTGCTTTAACTCTAGAAACTTCAATTCCATTTGATCCTGAACAAACTAAGGAAAATACTATTCTAAAAATAACTCCTTGAATCTATCCCAAGCAATAACATATGTACCTTTCAATGTCTTAACACTATCCCACCAATAGGTGGCTTCATTCTTCAGATAATAACTCACAAATTCTGTATTTTGTTGCTCTCTTACCTTGACTAAAGCAAATGACTTCTCAATTTTCTTTAACCAAACTCTTGCTTCAATTGGATCTAAAGAACCTTTGAACTCCGGTGGATTCACCGCGTGAAAAGTCTCAAAAGTTACATGGGGATTGGCATATCTCTGTTGTTGTTCAGTAAGGTTGATTGTTTGTTAAGCCAAGATATGAAGAATTTAGACTACAGTTGGGTCTATGGGAACTGGATTTGCATTCTGGATATTGTTGTCTTGGTTGTTGTTGTTGGTTTCTTCATTCTGGGTGGTAGAACGGGTATTTCTTCTGGGAGGCATCTTCTGTAAAGAATCAAATAACTTATTTAGCCTTTAAATCAAATCCTTTTTATGAAAAGTTTTTATAAAACAAAAGTATTTCTTTTTGAAAACATTTTTAATTGTTCAACTAAGAAAATTGCATGCTTCTTTATAGAATGTAAACAATCAAGGGGAAAGGGTATATATTATCACACGAGTTTATAACTGATGTAGTATATAAAATAAGATAAACCGGTGCAGTAATGTATTTGACAATGCTGGAAAAGGAAAGGTATTGATATACATATATATATATATGTCAATGTTTGGTAGTACAAGCGTGAAACGCTTTAACAAAAGCAAAAGTACAACAGGCCTACAGACCAGGTAGCAAGTTTAGTCTATATATAATAAACAAAAGTCTATTGATACACACTACATCACTAATATACATATAACAACTGTCACAACAACTCTGTCATCTAGCTTCAGGGAAACTCTCGACCTCCAAGTCTCGCAAGCTCCTCTAACATCTCTCTGGCCCACTCCAAAAGAGCATCTGGGGCCGCATATTCAGTAGTAGCTCCATGTAGTCTAGCCTCATCTACCCTCCGAACCAAATGAATCTCATTGCGGAGCTCTCTCGCACTCCTTTGAACATATGTAGTCCTCACAATATGCTATAACTCCTGAATCTGTGCCAATAGGGTCTCTCCCTCCATAAAAAAAGCCTCAAACTGATGGTATGGAACAGGGCGTGGGTTAAACTGAAAGATACACCCATAACTGAATGTCTAGTAGAGTCAGAACCAGCAGGTGGAGGTCCTCGTATAGGTGGTCTCACATCAGGGGTAGCGGAATAGCTCGAAGAGGTGTAGCTGTCACAATAGGAGGTAGTATGGCTAATACTGGTGGAAGAGTAGGGCGTGGATCAGATCTGGGTGGGGATGATGGTCCTCGAACTGAAGGCTCCAGATGATCAGATGGTACAGGGATGATAGGATCTGCCATCGCTGCTATCTGAAAATCAACATCATAAGATAAGAATATCAAATCACAACACTGAATCATACCAAAGACCTACTATACAGTCGCACTCAACCTCTCGACGTCCTACCTTTCAATTTATTATGCCTAATCCTAACCCCATTTTTTACGCCCCCTTGTGTTAGTGACTTATAACCTATAACTTTGATACCAAACCTGTGACGCCCTCCAAACCCGGGTCAGAAGTTTGGGGTTCACAACACCCACGTACACACACAATATAAACCTATTTATGAAATAATATATGCAAAGACCCTACCTTATGCACCCACTGATCATAACATGTTAAGGTATGAACACAAACCACAATCTTAATTACATTACATCATACCAAATCCCAACTAGTTTAACTTATATCTAATTAACAAATATTCTTACAAACTTTTAAAACTCAAAACTAAAATAAAAGTCTCCTGCTAGCTTGTTCCATCTCAACCTGTAATCCTAGCTCGCACACTGGACTGGGGATCCTCGCTACCAACAACTTACTTCTTAACTGGAAAAGAACATAAAGGAATCTCAAGAGTGAGCTAACTAGCTCAACAAGTCACAATGACAATACTGAGATTAAAAAATGATCAAATGAAACGATTTAACGGGATCGAGTTCTTGCTAAGCAATGATTAGAATTGGATATTCATTTTTAAGTTTATAACCAAGGTTAGGCTGCTGATCAGTCACGCACTAACCCCGAGTAAGGCACACAACTCTGCTCTATATACTGTATCCAAGGTACACATTGGCCTAATATTACCACCAATCTGGTCTGACCACGAATATAGTCCATATTTTAAAAAAACAATCCAATTCTATAATAAAAATATAATAAACAATATAATTCAATAAACAGAATCATAAAAAACATTGATAAGACATTCGTCTCATAGCATACAGAAATTCACGAGTACCATAAAGGTATAACAAATTATATATGAAGAATGGCTTCAAGCCTATAAAAGAATCAGGTAATAGAAGAATAATGGTTTAATTGTTTTACAAGATTCGGTTCTCTAATGTTATAAGGTATTGTAGAAAGTATAAGTGTTTTTACATTAAGCAAATCCATTTAGGAACTGGTACATGGTGTATATGTATTTGTGGAGTAGTATCGTGTGTATGTGGTTCGGTGTTTTGGAATCCAACAATTAATGGTTTACAAAGAATAAGGCTTATGGCTCAAATATCAATTGATATGATCAGGATTTAGGATTAAGAAATTTAAAGCACTTGCAATATAAAACTAAAACTATTCAAAATACTTGTGACGTACTTCAAGAAAGGTTCAAAACACTTGTCTTATCTCGATTGACTTCCACTTTTCTTGCACTCGTCTATCGATAATATTCACTGACCACTTGCTTTCCTTTTCTACGCCTTGCTTCCTCTTCTAGATATTACAAGTGTCTATCAATACTCATTCTCATCGTATTCTAATCATCACGTAGACGTTACAAGCTTCTATCTACCCTTCGTTTCACCCAAATCCGACATACGATTGAAAGTTATGATGAAAACCGACAAAAAATGAACACATAAGCATATCACACATTAATCAGATCACACATAACACATAACACGTAAATTAATCGATAAAAATAATTTTCCAAAGAAGGTTCGGGATTAAAATGATTTTTCTGGTATTTAATACGAATTTTTGAACATATTTTGGAATTAGAACAGCTAAAAGAATCGGTTTAACGAGGTTTGAATACCCGAATATGACTTTAAAATCATTTAATAATAATTATTGAGCCTTGAACATAATTTCGAAAAATATTTTAAAGCTCGAATCTATTTTTCAGAATTTTTAAATCAAAAGAAATAATTATATTAGATTAAATAATTAATTAAAATTAATTAATAACTAATTAAATTAATTAATCAATTAATATATAAATTAATTGACCAATTAAATATTTAACTATTAACTAAAATTAATTAATTTAGATTTATTTTTAAATAAGAAATGATTTCTAGAATTAAAATAATGATTTTTGGAATTTTTAAATATTAAAAACAATTTTCTGAAATTATAATAAATAGAAAATATGAATTTAAAATAATTTTAAAACAGGAATCCTAAATCTGCAAGTTTTGAAAACCTGAGGGACCAAACTTCATCATTTCTAAAACTACATGTACTAAATTGTAATTTTATAGTTTCCTCGCCGGAAAACGTCGGGTTCGCCGGAGTTCGCAACTCCAGTACACTCCGGCCACCATAAGCTCCAGATATGTTCTATAATTCACCAGGAACACAACTATGCAATCCAATCAAATAAATAACCCCGGAGTTGGTCAGAATAACTCGAAGAAAACTCGTCGGACGGCGAGTTCTTCTTTGCTCCGGTCAGCCCAACTCTGGTATCATTTATACTTCAAACCACCTGTTAGGTCACACAACACTGTAGAAGGAGGTTGAATACAGTATAGAATACAATCAAATCGATTTTGAACACAAGTAACAGTAAACAGATATATTCAATATAATAAACTCTGTTATAATGGAACTGTTCTCTCTCAGTAATGAACAATATCACAAGAGCTGCTAGGTTACAATGTATGATCTTCTCGATAATGATAACACATATAGTGTAAACCTATGTCTGTGTTTATATAGTACACAGTTATAAGATAACTTCTAATTGATATGGAATATAATTCTGTCTCCTAAAATATATCAATCATATATCTTATACAATTCTTTCAGTCCTCTAACTCTTTCCATGCATATCTTCTTTTTGTATTAGTCTCGATCTTCTTTCCTCTAAATCAGCTTTCTTCCTTAACTGTTAGTCCTCCGGTACTTAAGTTCTAATATCCATCTTCTGATATTATCTTCTGATAATCTAAGTCCTGATATCCTTAAGTTCTGACTTCCAGTAAGTACTGATTCCAGTAAGTACTGATATTTTATGTTTGTTAAGATCTGAAAACTAAACATGAAATATATTAGACATGACATCACAAATATATCCAACAATCTCCCCGAACTTGTAAATTATGCAAAATATACAAGTTAATAGATTTGATGATGTCAAAAACATTTAAGTTCAAATGCAATAAAAGTTTAATAAGACTATTAACTAAAACTTACAGTCCTTTTAGCTTTACCAACTTCACTGGATCAATCTGAATCCATAATGATTCTTAACAAAATCTCTTACCAGCTTGTCTTCAGCTTTCCTTATAATTTCAACTAACTGTGCTTTGACTTGCATCAGTTCTTCATCTTTACAATCACCAATCTGATAAATGGCAGTTTTGAGATCTTGAATTGATATTCTTTCAAGTCCATCACCAAGTCTGATAAATCTAGGATGTGAAGAGTTTTCATTATAACATAAGCATTTTCCTTTCAGAATTACTTCCACCTTAGCAGAATTCTTCAGCATAGGAATTTCTCTTCCATCATCTTCAGTAATCATGGTATATACTGAGAAGTCTTTGTACCAAAGATTCTGAATAGATCTCTTATAGCCTTCAAAATGTATTCTGACCATCTCCTTGTAACATCAGATTTTACTTCCAAAAGATAGTGAATATGTTGAAGTTCTCTGACAGACTTCTTTAGCACATCAGTATCAGCTAGTCTGTAAGTTAATCCATCATAAAGAAATAAAATCAATTTCTCCTTTAGATTTTCCTTATCATGAGCATCTATTATGATTTGAGCAGACAACACCTTGTCAAGGTGCTTTTATTTGATTTGTTCATATGCTTTTTCTGTCAACATGAAAGGATCTCTTAGAGTAACTTCTACTCCTGTTTGTATCTTCTCTTCATCAGAACCTAATCCAGCTTTATCTCTAGGTTGCTTGGATCCTTAATCCAAATGTTGCAAGTTGATTCATTAAGAGATTGGATTTTGGTTCAACTGGAGTAGCTTTCTTCCTTAACAAGCTTTTTCTTATCAGCAATTGTCATCTTTTCCAAATTAACTTGATCAGAATTTGCTGTTTCTACTTTAGCTTGCTGTTCTTCATCCTGAACAACTTGAGCAGTGTTAGAGGTTGTTTTAGATTCTTCAATTACCTTTCTTCTTTTCAGAATTTGAACAGTTTCATCTTCTATCAAATCATCATCATGCATTGTAGTTTGATAGACTGGAATGGAAGAACTTATCTTTTTCTCAATCTTTAACAGTTCACCAACCTTTTCTTTCCCTTTTGACTTAGGATCAATCTCAGTTTGTGATCTAGTCTTGGACTTTGAACTCTCAGATTTTGACTTTTCCCTGATCACAATGCCTTTTTCCTTAGGCCTTGGAGGTTTCTTTGCATCAGAAGCTTTAAACTTAAGATTTGTCTTCTCAGCAGCAAATCTAGCTTCTTCCTCCTTGAGAGTTTCCAAATCCATTCTTGGATTTTGTTTCAGAAATAATCTTCTTGCTATCTCCTCATCAAGTGTCTGGATTTTAGGACTTTTGTAATAAACAGTAGTCTACTACTTCCCCTTTAGTTTCAGAGTTTGTAAAAACTTCTTAGAGTCTTTAGATCCTGACTGAAACAGAATATCAGAACTTGACATAAGACTTTGCTTATCAGAACTTGACTTCAGACTTTGAGCTTTCACAGCATCAGAACTTGACTTGTTATGTATAGAAGATTTTCCTTGAACTTTTCCTTGACCTCTACACTTATCAGAGTTTCCCTGGTCATCACTTTTATCATCCTTTTTCCTTCAGTATTTCAGTAAGTGAGCATTTGGACTTAACTACCTTCTCCCCCTTTTTGGCATCATCAGGAAGTAAGAGAGAAAGAAGAAGTTCAACTGAAGATTGGATTTCTTCCAATTGAGCTTTCTGAGAAACTTGGTTAGCCAGGACCTCATCAATTTGGGCCTGTTGCATCTCTTGAATCTTCTCAATGGCTTCAATTTCCTCAAGAGTAGGTCCGAAATATCTATTCTTATCAAGCTTAAGCTGTAGATCTAGCTTATCAGCATGTTCCTTTAGTGTATCAACCTTCTCAAGAGTAGAAGAATGTAGACCTTAAAGATGTTTGGTAGATAGAGCAGTGATCTTGAGTTAGTGTCTTTAAATAAGCATTTGTGAGCAACTCATCAGCTTTAGCAATATGCTCTGTCAGAATGTTAGAACTCGGAATGAAATCAGTGTCATTCCACTTCTTGGTCCACTCCATACCTCTGTGAGTATCCTCCCAAGGAATAGGTGCTTCTTGTTCAACAAATTTCTTCACCAATTCTTCCTTTCCTAGTATAGGAACTGGAGTCTCAGCAGAATCACTGTCTTCAGAACTTGAGGAAGACTCATTATAGTTCTGACAACACAACAGTGTGTGAAGCAACTGGAGATTCAGGAACAGCTTCATTTAAATTCTGAACATCAGAATTTATCTCCAGAGCTGGTGTGGTTGATGTAGATGGTATCTCAGCATTTAAATGTGGAAAATGAGTTTGAAATTGCCGAGCTTCTATAGATGGAGCTTCCAGATAAAGAACATTTGGTATATTCAAATTATGAATATCTATTTCAGAATTATCAGTGTGTTCTTCAGCATCATCTGTAGCTTTAATAGGTGAGACGGGAGGGGTTACAACTGTGTCAGTAGCAGTTTCTGTGGCTTGAGCTGGAAGGGATTCAATAATAGTTGGTTCTTGTGAGATCAGAGATTCCTGATCCCCTTCCTCAGCTTCTTCAGTATCTTCTGATGGAGCCTTAGCCAAATAACTCTTAGCCTTCATTTTCTTCAATCCCCATGCCAATGAAGGAGTTACTTTAGCAGCTTCAGAACTTACAGATTTCTTTTTCAAAGTATCAGAACTTTGAGCTGCAGTTTCTTTCTGAGAATTAACATTCTCAGCTTCAACTATCACAGATTATGTTGCATGAACCCATGCTTCAATAGTTTCCTCAAATCAACAAGATTTATTATTGACCATAATTGTAATCAAAACATTCATCACAGGATAAAGTTAAAAATTATTGAAGTAAAGATTAACAAATTGCAATTAAAACATGCAGCAGTCACATAATTTGAGAGACAGAGACTAAATCTTGAAATTAAAGAAAATTTCATTAATATATCAAACGAGTACATTTCATGAAATTTATCCATTACATGCAAAAATTACAAGATAGTCCTATTCTAAGATTCTTAACATCAACAGCCTTAGTCCTAGTCTAAGAAGCCTGACAAAGCTGATGGTGAAGAGAAACGGATGGATGACATTTAATTCTTCTTCCTGCTTTCAACAAAGAGTACAGCAAGTCGAATGTTTTTCTCCTGTTGTTTAAGAATACGAAGATGAACTTCTTTTTGGAAAGACAACATGTCATTTTTGATGTTGTCTGGAAGTTGAATCCAGATGTCCAATGGAATGTTATTGATAGGAAATGAAGTCGGAATTCCATTTCGAAAAATGGTTACAGTGTCTGTGCCATAGCAGTAAAACCAACTAAAATGTGCCATTGTTTGAGAGAAATGAAAAGATGTAATTTTACTGATGATTGATCAGGACATTTAAATAGCCAATGGAATACCAAGGGATGCGAGGACTGTTTAATGTTTAAGAATAAAAATAATGATTCCTCATCTCCCTAGACCGATGCGTAATAATAACAGCCAGTAAAAAGTTAAAGCAAGAGTTAATGAGCACATAAAATAAACAATAATTACTGTGCACATGCAGTTTTTCAAGATCAACACGTTTATCACTAACCCATAATGATTATGACTGTTTTTATCTTACCCAAATATATTCTGATTTAAATATGATTTTTTCAGATATTACCACAAATAAGTCAAGTAAAGAATAATGCCACGTAAGCATCAAGGATTTCATCAGTATTTAATATCAGAACTTAACTTATATCAGATTTTACCAGTGATCAAAATTTGGCTTCTGAACTTAAAAAATGAATATCATTTTCTGTTATTCTTCATACAAATACGGACTTGTTTTCTTCAGAGTTTAATCATCAGAACTTCCATCAGAACTTGTCATCAGAAATTATACAAATGACAGTTAACTGTTTGTCAAAAACAACTTAATTACCACAATAATTTTCATCATTCATATGGAGTGAAAGTGTGTGCATTCAGAAGAATATCAGATAAAGATTAAAGACTGATAAACTTTAGTACATCTTAAAAATAAGGCATAACTAATAAAAGTGCTTAAAATCTGTTATTAATCATGAAGTCTACTATAGAACAAATTTATGCATGATTCCACCTCAACTGTTTGTGCTCATTTTATGCATCTTTTGAAATTCCTTTTTACAGTGGCTTCTCAGTGTAAGTGAGTCACGACTGCTTATCAGAATTTATGATGTTGTCATAGTATTTCTCCAGTAATCAGAGAATGTGAAAAGTCACAAAGAAAATTTATTTGCTTTTCTAATGCATATTACATGATTATGTTCCCATTTTGATAAAAAGATGAATGCTATGTTAGTCAGTAATATATGTAGATATCAGTATGATATATTGTGAGTTTGTGTCAGGACATGAAGTCTGATGAATTGCTGTGTCAGCTTGTAGAATAAATTAGTTGTAGTGTTGTAAACTAAATAATACTTGAACCTGTATCAGATCTTGGTTTGGGGTCGTGTTTATATAATAATATTTAGTTAGCGATTTATATTTGTAGTTTGCTATATTTTAGTGACGTCAGCCCCTAACCCCGGGGGTTGAAGCCGTCACAATGAGTGAGAAGTTATCATATTTTTGCAAAAGAAAGAATTTATTTCTCAAATAAAACATGGCTTGTTGAAAGGCATGAGTGCCCAAAATTTGACGTGAATCCATATAGAAGGATGTTAAAATTGTTATGTGGACCTCAATCCTGGTCGTAGTTCCCGGTCCTCAATCCTGATCGTGGTTTCTTGTGACGTCCCCAAATATGGGGTCAGGGATTTAGGAGTGTTTAGTAACCAGTCACACTAAAATCTTAAGGTTGTAGAGGAAAGCACGAACATGATCATATACTCTTTAACACTCCCCCTCAATCATACAAAACATTTCACTACGATTAAAAATGACAAATATAACCAATACCAATACCAATACCAACAACAAATATTTAAATTAAATAACTAGGGTGGGTGGACTCGAACCCGAGTCCTTCCCTAAACTGAGCTCTGATACCATGTTAAGTAGTTAGTCACAATAAAACCTTAATTTGACGCCATCCAATCCTAGGTCAGAAGTTTGGGGTTCACAACACAGACACACACAATATAAATCTGTTTATGAAATAATATATGCAATTACCCTACCTTAAACAACCACAGATTGTAGTAGGTTAAAGTATAAACACAATCCACAACCTTATTTACATTACAACGTACCAAATCCCAACAAGTTTAACTTAAACTAGATAATAAAACATTCTTATAAACTTTCAAAAACTCAATACTAAAGGAAAAGGGCTCCTTCTAGCTTATTCCGTCTCCACCTGGAATCCTAGATCGCACACTGGTCTGGGGATCCTCGCTACTACCAACTTCCTTCTTAACTGGAAAAGAACATAAACAGATTCGCAAGAATGAGCTATCTAGCTTAGCAAGTCACAATGACAATACTTAGATTAAACAATGATCAAATGAAATGATTTAAAGGGATCAAGTTTCTTATTAAGCAATGATTAGAATTAAATATTTACTTTTAATTTTTAAAAAAACCAAGTTTAGGCTGCTGATCAGTCACGCACCGACCCCGAGCAAGGCACACAGCTCTGCTCTATATACTGGATCCAAGGCACGCACTGGCCTAATATGACCACCAATCTAGTCTGACCACGAATATGGTCCATATTTTAGAAAAACCATCCAATTCTATAATAAAAATATGATAAACATTGTAATTCAATACAACAAAATCATAAACAACATGGATAAGACATTTGTCTCAGAACATAAGGTAATTTTTGAGTATCGTAAAGTTACTTCAAGGTATGTATGAAGAATGGCTTCAAGCATGTAAAATAATTAGTTAATAGAAGAATAATAGTTTAAGGGATATACAAATTTGGTTTCCGATGTTACAAGGTATTGTAAAAAGTATGAGTGTTTGTACATTGAGCAAATCCATTTTAGTGACTGTTATATAGTGTATATGTATTTGTGGAGTAGTATCGTATGTATGTCGTTGCGTATTTGGGAATCCAACAATCAATGGTTCACAATGAATAAGGCTTATGGTTCAAGTATCAAATGAAATGATCAGGGTTTAGGGTTAAGCAATTCAAAGCACTTGCAATATTAAACTAGAATTATTCGAAATACTTGCAACATACTTCAAGAAAGGTTCAGAACACTTGCCTTATCTCAATTGACCTTCACTTCACTTGCACTTGTCTATCGATTCTATTCACTGATCACTTGCTTTCCCTTTTTACGCCTCGATTCCTCTGCCAGACATTACAAATATCTATCAATACTCATTCTCATCTTATTTTAATCGTCATATAGACGTTACAAGCTTCTATCTACCCTTCGTTCCACCAAATCTGACGTACGAATTAAAAGTTATGACGAAAACTGTCAAACAATCAACCATAGGCATATTATACATCACTCAGATCACACATAGCATATAGCACGTAAGTTATTCGATAAAAGTAACTTTCCAAAAGGTTCAAGATTAAATGATTTTTCTGGTATTTAATACGAATTTTTGAACATTTTTCAAAATTAAAACAGGTAAAATAATCATATTATAATTAAACAACAAGGTTCGAATACCTGAATTCGATTTTAAAATCATTTAATAATAATTATCGAGCCTTGAACATAATTTAAAAAAATATTTTAAAACTCAAAATTATTTTTCGGAATTTTTAAATTAAAAGAAATAATTAAATCTAATTAAATAATCAATTAAAATTAATTAATAACTAATTAAATCAATCATTCAATTAATATTTAAATTAATTGACCAATTAAATAATTAATTATTAAATAAAATTAATTAAAGAAGTAACTGAGATTTATTTTTGAATAAAAATTATTTTTGAAATTAAAATATTTTTTTTCGAATTTTGGAATATTAAAAACAATTTTCTAGAATTTAAAATAAATAGAAAATACAATGTTTAAAAAGATTTTAAAACAGGGATCCTATTTTTTCAATTTCCAGAAACCTCAGGGACCTATCTTCATCGTTCCCAAAAAAAAGTTTAGGAACTAGTTTGTAAAATTGCAGCCAGTCGCCGGAAAACTTCGGCGTTTGCCAAAGTTTTCAACTCTGGTATCCTCCGGCCACTACAAGCTCCAGAAATGAATCTACAATTCACAGGGAATCTAACCATGTAATCTAAGCAAACAAATAACTCCTGAGTTGGCCGAAAAAGTTTGAAGAAAACTCGCCGGACGACGAGTTCTTCGTTACTCCGATCATCTCGATTCTAGGTATCGTTCGTACATCAAACCAACACAAATCGATTCCTTTTTACAAGATATTTATAATGGCATCAATCAATTTCACTAATAACAACTAGACCAAAAACCCCCAATTTCAATTAAGAACATTCAAACCGAATATAAACCCTAATTTCAATTTTAGAGAATCAAACCCAATTTTGAACATGCTATTGAACTCTAAATCATTATTATGACATACAAAAAATGATCAAGATTCAATTATCTACAATGTTCAACCATCAAATCATACAAATAACATCAAAATCAAAAAGTCATAATTTAATCATAATTAAATTTCAAAATAAAAAAAATATAAAAAACCAAATAATTCTGCAGTTGTATAGGTTATGTAACTTGATTCTACACTTCAAGACCTTCATTTTGGTTACATACACACTAAAATCCGAGTTCGCTAACGCCTCCGATTATTGGTTTGATAATGAAGAACACTATGAATTTTAGGGTTTTTTCTGGATAATTATAAGATTTTACTGTTTAACTGTGTTTATCTGTACAAAATAAGATACTGTATTGGCTATTATATTTACGGAATATTGGTACCCCGTTGAATCATATCAGATATAAAAATAGAATGCTTACTCGTTTAGTATTAATAAAACTGATCAAATTCGGTACCGGTTTCGGGATAATTATCAAAACCGGGTTTTTATAATATAGACTTGGTCTCAGCGCTTTGGTTACATGAATTACGAGAAGATAATATAATAGTTTAATCAGAATATCCCGTTTCTCGTAAAGACGGGTTTTATCGGTTTATCGAAACCAAAATAGTATCGTAACATTTATACCTGGAATTGTTCTGAAATTGTCAAAACACAAAAAATGCTCGATATAATCAAATTAGGTTTGAAAGGAGTTTTCCCGAGATTTCCGGGTAGTAAAAACCGTTGAAGTTGGACGATTCCCGATTATTCAAAATAATTAATATTTAGTTTGAAAAATAATTAATAACATCTATAAATTATTTATAAAATCGCATAACAATATATAAATTTCTAGAAAAATATCAAAATAATCTATACTTTATTTTAGACATATCAAAATTAAAATTCACAAATTATATCACATATAAACACCAAACACAGATACCAACTAACACAAAATTCACCAAAAATTCATATAATAATCACATAATATTTATTTATTGACAAATATAATTACACGTTATATCCCGGATATTACACTTAAGGTTGTAGAGGAAGGTCTGAACATGATCTTATACTCTTTAACAAGGAGGTCACGCCGTCTTGAATCCTGTTTCAACACTTATCCTGAACAATAATATAAATACTCACATATCTACGATCCCACACTTACTGTTACACACAGGTTATTATCTTGGCAACGAAAACAATACATTACTAGAGTTCTTAAATACACAAAATGATAGTTATTAAAAAACAACATTAATTAAGCGTTTGAATACCTTTCTAATAAACCCAGCGCCTAGGCTTGGATTACGGTATTGCATATCAATTTCAATTGGAAGAATACGACATTCACCGGAGCCCCTACTATAAGATGATCAATCGTATAGCAGAATATCATCTTTGTTTTCTACTAGTAGAATGACGACTTCCTTACTCCCGATTGTCACCCTAGCCGCATTCGGGCTTTATATGCTTCCCCATTCTCCCGGGTATATTTTGCGTACTTCGTATGTCCCTCATTACACATGGTACCTTCTCATGCGGAATTACACTTAGTAGTCTCCCCAGTACAAAAAGTAATCTAATACCGATCGACTCTCGGCCTACTGTCGCTACTCGCTAGCGTTAACATATAATACGATACATGCTTTATCAGAATTAATCTCATCTTATGATACTTCGTAATAGAAATCATGGTATGCATGGCATCATTCGTAAATGCAGTAAATCATTTTCACAACATAATACTAAAATTGAGTAAGGTTTTTAAACTTTCCTGGGGTTTCGAGGTGGTGGATGCTCCCGAGTTTGTCTGGTAATCTATAAACAAGAATATTATCATTCCGTTAGTTCTTATTCGTATTTAACTTCTCTTGTTAAATACGTAACTTTTATAATCGAATAACATGGCTCGTCCAACTTTCTCTATTTCATTAAAGCACGAGTAGTCATTAACCTTGATTTATATTATTAATCCTTATCGTCCATTTTACGTATTCATTTTACAAGTCGTCTCCCCTCGCGACATCTAAGGAATTCTACTTGCGCGATCTCGGCTCCAAAATTTTTATAAAATCGAAACCTTAATACATTATGTAAAGACTGAGAAATTACGACTATTTAATATCATAATAAAGGTATGTTATGCTGTTTTTTATATCATTAAGTGTGTTTGGTCATAAAGTATTAGATGTTATGTGCTGTATATCTTTCGTGTAGTTCAAGATATTTTCGGGTATTTATCGGGTATTTTATTGCAAGTTAAATGCTTTTATATCAAAATTTATCGGCCCAAACTTTGTTTTAATAGATGATATTTCATATAAAATAATTAGTCTTATTTTGCTAGTATGGCTTATACCATATTGATATTCTGACCATCTAGTTAATTTAGAAAATTTCTCGTTTCGCGAAAATTGACTTTTCCGGGCCCCTACGGGTGCTAAAACCCCCAAAAAATCATAATTTTATTTTTATAAAATCATGCGACTTTCAAATATTTCATTTCGTTGCATTTTTGAATTATTCATAATTTTTGGAAAATTTTGGCATATATTTTGTATTTATTTGATATTAAAAATTTAAAAATTATTCCCCGTAAATTATTAGTTAAGGGCCAATTAATTTTATTCATTGATATAATTAGGGCCTTAATTTTAATTAGGGGTATTATTTTGTAATTATGAATAGCCTAACTTTTATTAATTAATTATAAAAAAATCATAAAAATAGTAAAATTCTCTGCAGAATTGGGAATTAGGGTTCTAGAAATAAGGATTCTACCTGAATTCGTACAAATAAGGATTTTAGATGTTTGGACGGAATTGATTTGATTAGAGAATTTGTTTTGAGGGTTATTGGGTGGTGTTGATGATTGATTATTATTTTAAATAAAGTTTATAATCGATCCCCTAAAAAAACTGGTACAAACGTTACGTGTATTGATTATTAATCGAGCTCATCGGAAAAACGAGGGCGACGACCGGCGGTTATGGCGTTTTTACCGGAGAAGATAAGCTGAGGGTTATCAGTCGAGGTTGAAGGCATGTATATGTTTCTGGGATGCTGGAGAATGAAAATCTCCTAAAAACGTGATGAAACGACGCCTGATTTTGCCGAATTCAGGTAGCCGAAAACTAGGTTCGTCACCGGAGTTTAGACGGCCGGCAACCCGTTTCTGTTCTTGCAGACCCGGAATTGTAAAATCCGGGATATAACGTGTAATTATTTTATCAATAAATACTTATTGTGTGATTATTATGTGAATTTTTAGTGAATTATCTGATGATTGATATTGATGTTTGGGTGTTTATATATGATAAAATTAGGATATAATTTTAATTATCCAGAATAAAATATAGATAATTTTGATATTTTTCTGGTAATTATTGGATTGGTATGTGATTTTATAAGGAATAATAGAAGTGATAATTATTTTTTTAAGTAATTATAAAACTACTTTATAAAATTGGGAATCGTCCAACTTCAACTGTTTTTGCATTTTTACAACCCGAAACTCTTCGAAAAACTCCTTCCTAACCTAATCTGATTATTATGGACATTTTCCGTGTTTTGACTTCTTCGATCCGGGGTACAGTTTGACCAGTACGAGTCTCAACGCAAAATTTTTGATACGATAATCATTTTTTATAGATCGATAAAACCTGTATTCTCGAAAGACGGGTTATCACTACCTTATTTTTTGTATAAAGTATTTTATAAGAAGCTCGATTTTAATAATTATCCAAATCTAGTATCGAATTGTATCGTTTTTATTGGTACTTAGCGCCTAAGTAATCTATTTTTAGATCCGATATATATGTGTGATAATGAAATTATAAAATAAATAAAATATGTTATAATTATGTCAGCATAGTGTTGTAGTTATTGTTAGCTGGGTGTGACTCTATGGTGTGCGAGGATTATTGTGTGATTGTGAATTCGTATCGGGTTATTTTCACTTTTAAAAGTGAATGTATGAAGAATTTACTTTTATAAATATTTAGATTATCTATAAAATCATTTTTATTGCTTTATAATTTTATTAATTATTTTTAGGGATTTATAAAATTCAGAAAACTATATTTCATCAATTATTTATCACTAAATGATTTTATGATTGTATTAAAGTGTAAATCCAATATTAAATTCTAAAATACTTCAAAAACTAAAAAACTCATATTTAATTATATTTGGAATATTTTGAGAATTATAAAATTATCCCGGGGATTTTCTGGATTTTATCCACCCGCACGTTTGCTCGCTAAATCTTAAAACGCGAGCCTCATGTGCCTTTCAAAAATGATTTAAAAATTTTGAAAATTTTATTTTATTAGTTTCTAAATATTACGGGAAATTTAAGTCTAGTTTGGATTTATTCTGATATGTTCGCACACGCCAAATGTATCGTTAAAAATTAGAATTCGATGTCATTGGATAATAAAGTAGAAATAAAACCGATATACAATCATGTTTATCTCCTTCTTGAATCAATCTCTACAGCTCTCATATCTCTCTCGTCTCAATCTCTTTCTCCCCGGTCTCTCTCTCTTGAAATCTCTTTCAACTATTTTTCCTCTCTCTCTTCATTCCTCTCTCAATTCTCTCCCCTCTCCCCCTTTTTTGTCCCTTCATTTTCCCCTGTGTCTCCTCCCCCGCCGCCTCTGTGCTCCTTCCTTCCCTCGCCTCCGGTTATTTTTCTGGTGACGGTTGTGTCCGCACGTTTTTGTGTGCGTTATGTGTGATTCCGTGTGTGTGTGTGGTGTGTTCGATTCTCATTGTTGTGCCGCCATTTCCACCGTGCCTGAGTACTTTCCGGTATCTTTAGTTGGGTTTTGTTGATTATATATATACACGTGTGTGTATATATGTATGTGCAGTTTGATTGAATTGTGGCCTGTGTTGTTTTTAGTTTTTCCGAATATTGCCTACTGTTCTGATCGTATACTATTTTAATTCGGTTTCCTAAATCTTGTAGGAAACTATTTGATTATTTTAATGAAATAAAATAAATTTGTGCTGGAAAATTATAAATAATTAATCGGTGAAATTCGTGTAGGACGTCCGATATAAACGGAAACAAGCGAATTTTACCACCATCGACGATGAGCCTCGGCGAGCCGACAGTGGACGGTGATGAACATTTCTGAGTCCTAAAAATAAAAACATAAAAATGCGAATAATAATAATGAATAATTGAATTTGTATCGGTGTTTGGGAATTGCGAGTTGTCGTTGGTTTTTGTGATTTGATTGGGTTTGACGTCGATTATGTTTCGACGAGATAGTCCGATAAACGGAGGAAAAGCTGCCCGATTTCTAAAAAATCAAATTACCGAAATACGGGAACGTATCCTTTAATCATCGGGACATTGAGAGAATATATATATATATATGTATATAAATATCTTATACAAAAGCTGATTGTTGTCGTGGTGAAACATTTTTCCAAAAATACCCAATAACCCTAATTTCCAAAAACGACGGGTATACGTATTTTCTGAAAATGAATACCGAACTGAATTTTGAAGATGTGAACCTTGAATGTTATGTTTATTTCAATAATAAATATAAATACGAGTCGGGTTTTTATATTGCGTCGGTAGGTTTAATAGCAAGAATATGTCAAGCATAAACGATTATCTAAATTAGGGTATTACGACTCTGTAGGTTATAGTCGGAGGACCTGAAAGTTGACGTCGGACTAGAAGTAGCCTAGTGGTTAGTCATCAAGCTCAGCAAGGTTCCAATCGAAGAACCTTATTGTTAAGATCGTATCCATGATAAGTTAGTGGTTAGACGATAAAGCCAAACGTCCTAGTCGGTCCAAAGTCAACGAATAATAATGGTTAAAGCTTATCAAGGCAAGTTTTCCTGAACTTCTTATGATATACTGCAAAATATTTCATTCCTATTCTAAGTTCAGAATAGTTAACTTTTTTATAATTCGATGCAATTACTCTTAATTATGCAAGTCCCTTTCTTTATTGTTCCTTTATTATTGATTGGTCTCTTGAGAAAATACTTATTATTCCAGGTTATTTGCAAACTCTGAATCGATATGTTTTGAAATAAAAATGGTTTGATGTCAAAATACTCTACGGACTGGATGGGTACGATAAGGGCTAGTGATAAACTGAACCCTATGGGCCGGGAGTGGACCACCCTGGATTATTGGGCCATAGAGTCTGGGTACCCGACTGGATCTATGCATAGAGGTATAGATCTGCACTATATCCTGACTGATCAACAGGATATGGGTGTGAACTAGTGTCCAATCTAATTTATTATTGATGTCCATTAACGGCATTCCTTTTTGGAAAGTTTTATTACAAAACCGGACAAAACCCTGATTCAAGAGATGAATCAGGGAATCGCTCGTCACTTTTGGATTTATAATTAAGGGCTAGTAACGGCCAATAATTATTCGCTTAATTACTTCAAATAAATAGAATGTCTAAAAATTATTTAAAAATTTTGTCCGAAAATATCCTTTGATATTAATATTTGGGAATAAGTTATGTGCTTGCTGGGCATTTTTGGCTCACTCTTGCTTTGTGAATTTTTATTTCTTTCAGAAGCAAATGATGATAAAAGTGAATAGCTCTGAATAGACAGGAGAAGTTTGAAAGACCTCAGTTGAAAAAGGACGAAGATGTTAGAATATATAAGAAAATGGAGTTAGTACAAAGGTAATAAACTTATATTTTAGTTGTTATAGAATTTATGAAGGTTAGATTCTTGTTACATACCATTACCTGTAAATAATCCAGAATTTAAGGGTCACTGTATGTTATTTTGTTTTATGTAAAGATTGTTTAGTTACACCCAATCTTGACCCCGGATTTGGGATGTTACAAGTTGGTATAAGAGAAATAGGTTATTGGTCCCTGAAATAAGTATAGGTGAGAGTAAGATAGGAGTATCAGGCCATATACGATAGAAAAGACCCTAGGTATACTCATTTTGAGTTCGAATTGTGTGCAAATTTAGATTAGCAGATCCGATATGGATTAGTAAGATAGGATATGGTTAAGATAAGTGGAAGCGAATATATTGATGATATAGATATATTGAGTTCCTATATCCTATAGTTGTGGAGAGTCGATTGCTCGATTGAGATTGGGTAAATTACCCTGCTTTTCATGTGATCTTAAAGAAAGAGAAGATTTTTTCTTGTAAGAACTTTGTATAAGGAAAGATATATGAATTTTAGTATTATTCAACTTAGAATTAGGTAGTAGGACAAGCTCCATACTAGAGTTAACGAGTTGATTGAAGCTGACGAAGAGCCAACATCGCAAGTTTTAGAGGCACCATTGTGGCGAGAAGCTTCTTATCACTTTCAGGCGCTGCGCAAGAAATGAAATTTACCATAGTAGGTATACTCAAGACTGCAAGAGATACGACCCTATATATGGTCAGAACGTCGAATGGCATCAATTGGATGTAACTATGGCATCTGGGACGACGTTGAGAATATCAAAAATAGTACTAGATGTCAGCACCGTAGATAGAATTAAATAAGATAGTATGCAACGGTAAATGGAGTTATCGCTGACTAATAAACGCGAACAAAAACTGAGGAGAAGTAGAAGACATATTAAGGTGAATGGACCCTTATATAGTTATTTATTTAATTAGGTACCTCATTAAGTGGATTATAAGAATAACGAGTAACTTATATAGTTATGACGACCAAATGTTCATTTTCAAAATTTTAAAACAAGTGTTCGAAGAAGATTTTCTTAATAAACTTTCCAAAAGATCTTTCCATTAAAATGAGTTTTAAGAATTTGGTTGTCAAATTACTACTTGAGTTTCTTGTTATTATAAGCAGTAAATTACCTGGAAGAATAATGGATCTAGACTTAGTATTGCTAGTTAGGGGGCCAAGTGTAACTGCTAATACCGAAAAATTTGAAATTATCTCAATAGAAAAGTGTAAACTTTGCTTAATAGTATTGACAATTGAATCAACGTGTAGAAATATTATTTATCTAATTTATGAAATCATTAAAGTTTAAAGGGGTTCGTGGACCAAAAAAAGTCAAGGGTGATTGAAGGAAATGAAGGAATCTTCCAGATTATTGAAGAAGAATGATATTCCTATCGATGAAATCGAGGTGTTGCATGATCAATGGTTATTCTACGTGGCATACACAAAGTTGGAAGCAATGACTATAAATTCCGTAAGGACGCGATTATGGTCGAATTATTAAATTGATGAACGTAGATGACGAGCAACGTTATCATTCTTTTCTATAACACAATAGCGTATATTATTCTTGATTCCTGAATATGCATGATGCTTCATTCATTAAATAAATTATATGAGGCAAGAAGGAAATAAAACTTATTGTATCCCTTTCCAAATCATTCTTTCTTCCAAATATTATTTTTTGATTGAGACAAGTAGTGTTATGGTGTGACGCTTGGTCGGAATGACGAGGAGTCTGGTGGGACGCCACCTAATCATGTGATGTATATCATATAGTACGAAAGACTGACCATCTTGAGTATAAATATGGTTGTCTTATTCATATCTAAATCCTCACTTATTCTTTCTTCTTCAGTTATGATTTATTGACTTATGGATTCTTCCAAGTATTTCATTATACTGTTGTTCTTTACATAGCTTTTCAATCAAAATCATGTACACAAATTCTCTTCTTGTGTAAGGTTTATTCTCTAAAGATTTTAAAAGAAATGAAATAGTCCTGTGTGGCAGGTGGAATTACATGTCAAATATAGATATGATTGCAAGCCGATAAATGGTGGACATCTGCGTGCAAGGAAGAATGGATACACACATAACATGGTCGTTACAAAGACATCAAATCAGACAATTCTTCTTGTAATGAGGATTTCATCAGTACGGTGGATTGCACTAACGCGATGCACTTCAAGTCAGAAGATTTTGATGTGCAATGAATAGTTAGCAAATCGTAGTAAGTAAATTAATTATAAAATAAGAAAGTAAAGTTGTGTACATCAGACAAAGCAAATGAATTTTGAGTGTGTTATTCAAAGAAATTGTTAGGTTGTTTTAATTAAGCAATTAGTTATGGTAAATTGGACACTCATGGCTGAGCTAGCGACGACGGTTCGGTATGGGAACATAAGTGGAGACAAAGAAATGGTAGTCCAACTGCAAATCTTTTAAGGAGATATGTTTTAAAACTAATAGAATTTCCAACTGATTATGATAATGTTGGTTGAGACCATGTGTAGATTATCAGAAGCTAAACAAAATAATTAATGAAAATGAGTGTATATCATCAAGGATAGAGGATTTGTGTGACTAGTTGAAGGGTGTGGCATCATTCTTAGAAAATAACTATACACAAGTAGTAATGGTAAGAAATAAGATTAAAAGATATTCTTAAGACGGATTTATGCACAAGCATAAGTGATATGAAACATTAATTAAAGTATTTGGATTTAAAGATAAGTTAGAAAAATCGTGAAATAAAGTTTTTAAGAAATAACAAGATAAATTTTAAGTTCATTAGTAATATTTTATGATATTCTGAAAGAGTTGAGAAAAGGTATGGTTATATTAATCATTGTTGGTTTAAGACCTTAGTCCAATTAAAAGATGTATGCTTTATCAGTTAGTAGTATATATGGTTAACATCATGATATACTCTGGATTCTAGTGCAATGATGAGTTTGGTGGATGATAGTGGATTGTTGCAACCCTTGGAGATTCCACAATGGAAATGAGAAGAGATTGCAATGGACTTCGTAGTAGGATTGCCAAAGACAAAGTCAAATCATGATGCTATTTGGGGTAATATCGACAGATTGACCAAGTCATCACATTTCCTCCCTATCAACAAAAGATATTCCTTGGAAAAGTTAGTTAAAATGTATCTGGATGAAAATAGTAACCAAGTATGAAGTTCCTGCATCCATTGTGTCGGACCGAGACCAAAGATTTAACTCAAGATTTTAGACTAAGTTTCAAGAGTGTCTTGGGAATAAACTAAATATGAGCACTACTTATCATCCTCAGACAGATGGCCAAAGTGAAAGAACGATTCAGACAATAGAAGATATGTTAAGGGTTCGTGCTTTGGACTTCATGGAAAACTGGGATGATCACCTACCTTTAATTGAGTTTTCTTACAATAATAGTTATCATGCTACCATCGGAATGCCACCCTATGAAGCTTTATATGGACGTAAATGAAGATCACCATTGTATTGGGATGAAGTAGGAGAAAAGAAAGTGTTAGGACCTGAATTAGTACAGTAGACTAAATATGTAATAGCATTGATTCGGAAAAGGTTGGAAGCCGCCCAGGATAGACAGAGGAAGAATGCAGATTTACATCGGAAGGATGTGAATTTTGAAATAGGAACATTCATAATGTTGGAGGTATCACCTTGGAAAGGGTTAGTTCGATTTAGACAGAAAGGTAAGCTCAGGCCAAGGTATATAGGGCCATTTAAAGTTTTGAAGCAAATAGGGAAGGTCGTGTACGAGATAGCGTTGCTGCCCCAATTGCAGCATATTCATAATGTGTTCCACGTATCCATGTTGAAGCCGTATATCCCTGATTCGAATCAAGTAATTGAGTATGAACCAATCAAGCTTCAGTCAGATTTATCCTATGTGGAATGACCCATCCAGATTTTAGATCGTAATGAGCGTGTACTTAGAAATAAGTCAATTCCTATATTTAAAATACTTTGGAGAAACCCTTGGGTAAAAGAGTCTATGTTAGGAATATGTTGTGTACTTGATGATAAGCTAAACAAAACACCTTAGTATGTTAGATATATTTAATAATGTCATGTCTAATATGATTTGTGTTTAGTTTTCAAATCTTACTTAAACAGGACAAATCAGTACTTAACTGGAAATCAGCACTTATACTGAAGTCAGAACTTAAGTTGTCAGAACTTAAGTTATCAGGAGATATTTATCAGAAGATAATATCAGGACTTAAGGAGACTTTCAGATAAGGAAGGCGGCTGATTTAAAGAAAAGAAGATCAAGACAAACGTAAGAAGAAATATGCATGAAGAAGGAATTCATATAATTTAGGAAGCAGAATTATATTCCATATCAATTAGCGATTATCTTGTAACTGTGTAGTATATAAACACAAACATAGGGTTTACACTATACGTGTTATCATTATCGAGAATAATATTCATTGTAACCCTAGTAGCTCTCGTGATAATTTGTTCATCACTGAGAGAGGACAGTTCCATACCACTTGTTAGATCACACACACACTGTAGAAGGGGGTTGAATACAGTGTTTATCACAATCATAGTAGATTTAACTTAGTGAATTTTGTAGCACTCGACGGACGATCAATTATAGTCCCGACGAATGATTCAATATAGTCCCGACGGATGACTAATTAATATCCATCGGGTGAGTAGCTTATGTAACAATAAGTCATGTAAGACATTTCTGCAAATAACTTTGTATAGATTCTGTAGTAGCTTATGAATCATGTAGACTGCTAGTAGATGTGCAGAATAGGTTGATTAAATGTAAATCTAAGATGTCTTGTAATTCTGCACAAATGAAATGGAGTCAAGTGATAAATGGCTACCCGACGGATGATCAACAAAGCTACCTGACGGATGATCAACAAGGCTACCCGACGGATAACAAGCATGTACCCGACGGATGATCAATTCAAATATCTGTTGAAAGTGACAACACAGTCACATGCGTCGAGTGTGGCAGCCTGTTTAGCAGGGTTTTGAGAACAAAGAAGCATTACCATTTCCATACAAGTTATGAAGATTTTCAAAGGTGCTGGAATAGAGTAGTGAAGCAGCATGGAGTTAGACTTGATAGGTTTTTTTTATTATCTTGTCTTTTTCTATGTAAATTTAGTGATATATAAACCAAGTGTAGAAAGTAGAACAACAACAACAATAGACTAGGAAAAAACACATTTTCTCAGAGAAACATTTGTAAGCTGTATCCTGTAGCATTTCTCTGCAGTTTAGTTATTCACTTGTAAAGCAACTATGAGCTATTCAAGCTTCACATGGTTCTCTTGATATATATATATATATATATGGTGGATACATTCAAATCCACCAGAAAGTTTTAAAGACTTGATTTTTTATTACTTTATGTTTGATTAACTTAACTTTGTATTCCGCATTTTATAAATCAAACAGTTAGATATAAATTGAGTTAGAACCATTTTTCATAAATATCAAAAAGTAGCTAGAATTACATTCAACCCCCCCTTATGTAATTCTTGTTGTATTGTTAGGGAATAACATACTACCTAGGAGTTAGAGTCAGATATGCTTGACAAATATCCTCACTTGTTTAATTAGTCAAGATTCGGAGGACATAATTTTTTTAATGGGGGAAGGATATAACGACTCGTATATTTTCGTATTATTTAAATGTATAATTATTGCATAATTAATTAAATAAAAAGTTGTATATTGATTTTGACAGATGTGCTTTATTTATTACTATTTATCTGTGATTGTTGGGTTGCGTGGATTATTCGTATGATTGTTTGTTGAACCACATTATTTTTATTTCACTTTTAAAAGTGGATTTTTGGAAAAATTATTTTTAAAAATTTTTAGATTGCCTCTAAAATTGTTTTAATGATTTCATAATTTCAATAATTATTTTTTGGATTTTATTAAATTTGAAAATCAATATTTCATTATTTATTTATCTCCAAATGATTTTCTAATTGCATTTATTTATAAAATAAGTATTTAATTCCAGAATGCTTCAAAAATTACGAAACTGGTATTTTATTCAGTTTTTAATATTCTGAGAATTTTAAAATTATTTTGGAAATTTTTTTGGATTATATTTACCCACACGTTTGTTTCGTTAAATTATAAAATACGGATTGGTAGGCGATCCAAAAATATTTTAAAAATTATGAAATTTGTATTCTATTTAGGAATTTTTAAAATTATTTCTGAATTATTTCGATGAATTCTTATATGTAGTATGTATCGTTAAAACTCGCAAAAGCGGTGATGGAAATGGGGCTTCGGGGATAAAAATGATACGTGTCCCTATATGTTTTGACCTGTGGTATGATTTGGGACAGGTGGTAGCTATATATTTTTTATAGCAAGCATCAATCTCTCTGCATACTCTCTCAATCCTCTCTCTCTCAAAAATTTCGTCTCTCTCTCGCTTCACCTCTCACTCTCTTCCTCTCTTAATCTCTATATCTCTTTTTTTCTTTCTTTTTCTTTTCTACACTCTTCCTCCCCCGCTTGCTTCCTTCTCCCGGTAATTTTCTGTGCCGCCTGTTTCTTTGTGTTTGTCGCCATTTCTTTTCCGTTTCCGGCCGCCTGTCGCCGCCGGTTCTCCGGTATGGTGGCGGTGGTGGGTGTTTGTGCTCGACTATGTGGAATGTGTGTGTAATTATATATGTTTATCATGTGCTTATGTGTGTGTATCGTGTGCTTGTATGTGTGTATTATGTGTGTGTGTCGTGTGTGTGAGTTGTGTGTGTGCAGTGTGTGCGCGATTATGGCGCATGTGTGGGTTGTTGGCAATGATGCTTCTGTTGTGTGATTTGGGTTCTGTTGTGCAGAATTTTGCAGTTGGGCTTGATTGTTATAATTTTTAATTGTTATTTCCTATTTTCTGAAGGAATTAATTAGATTAAAGATTTCGTGAAAAAAATTATTCGTGCGGGGAAAAACAATTTTAATCGGCGAAGTTTATTTGGAAACCCGAAGAATTTTCGGGCACCAATAAATTTTGCCGCCGTCCGTGATGAATTTATACGAGTGGACGGTGGACGGCGATGATTTTTATCTGAGTCCTAAATATTTTAAATAAATAAAATGACTCGTTTAAATTATTTCTGAAGCGTAAATAAATATTTGTGCGATGAGTCGTATTGAATTGTGGATTGGCTTGTTGGATTTGACGTCGATGATGTTTCGACGGGTAGGTCTATAAATAGAGGAGTCGCTGTCCGAATTTTATTAAAAATTATTTTTAAATACGAATCAAACCCTAATTGTTACTTGTATTATTATTATTATATGTACAATATTATAAACTATGTACGAGTCGGGAATCTTTAAGGTTGATTAATTGTCTGGCGAGGATATGTCAAGCATAACTGGTCATCTAACCTAGGATGTTTCGATTCAGTAGGTTCAAGTCGAAAGGACTCAGTAGTTAAAGTCGGTCTAAGGTCAAGCTAGTGTTAGTTGTAAAGCTTCGGAAGGAAAGTACCCCTGAATAAATCTTTTATAGTTCAGTATATATGAATAAGTATTGATTTAATTTACGTACTGGAACATAACGTTTTAAGTTATGTATCCCCTGTGTTTAAATAAGTTTTATTAACTTATGTTTTGGGGGAAACGTGACTTCTGAAAATGCCTATCTCTAGATTGTGATTAAAATTGGAAACGTTTTGGAAAGTGTGATGTGATATAATTGTTTAAAAGAGATCGATATAATTGATTTTGAAAACTGGCTAAAACAGATCAAATATTGGATGGTTATGTAAGAGGCCCGTAACGGCCCATCGGGTTTGCGTAAATGGCTAAGTCGGTTGCACGCCCTATTTAAACCGCTTAGTCCAGCGTGACAGAGACCTTGCTAGTATATGAGTTCCGGAAAAGGTTTGTGGTGGGATAGACTAATCAGCTGTCCCTAGGATTCGTCCAATTATATATCTGATTTTGGTTTAGTGGTTCCCATAACGGAATAGATGATTTTGTGTTTCCTATAATGGAACAGTGGATCTATAAATGAAAATAACATGCTAAAATTGGACTATGGTATTCACAGAACACACAACTGATGATACGATTTTATAGAGCATGCTAAATGTTGATATCCAGTTTATACCTATTTTACTTGTTTTCATAAACGAGTTATGATATCCGTTCCTATACTATCTAATATACACTGCTTTACTCGTTATTCATATAGTGGTACTGTTGAGCAATTGATTGTACATCCTTGCAGCTTGTTTTGTATTTATATGTTGTAGATGTCTAGAAGACCAGTCAGACCAGGGAAGAATAGAGCGTCAGTCCCCTCCGGTCCCGGCTCCTCTGAGGTAGTTTGTGTCAGGCCATGAGGTTTGATGAGTTGTTGTGTCAGCTTGTAGAATAAATTAGTTGTAGTGTTGTAACCTTAATACTTGAACCTGTATCAGATCTTGGTTTGGGGTCGTGTTTATATAATAATATTTAGTTAGCGGTTTATATTTGTAGTTTGCTATATTTTAGTGACATCAGCCCCTAACCCTGGGGGTTGAAGCCGTCACAATGAGTGAGAAGTTATCACATTTTTGCAAAAAAAGAATTTATTTCTCAAATAAAACATGGCTTGTTGAAAGGCACGAGTGCCCAAAATTTGACGTGAATCCATATTGAAGGATGTTAAAATTGTTATGTGGACCTCAATCCTGGTCGTAGTTTGTTAGATATATTTGATAATGTCATGGCTAATATAATTTATGTTTAGATTTCAGATCTTACTTAACAGGACAAATCAGTACTTAACTGTTGATCAATACTTATACTGGAAGTCAGGACTTAAGGATATCAGTACTTATATTATCAGGAGATAATCATCAGAAGTTAGATATCAGAACTTAAGTGCTGAAGGACGATCAGATAAGGACAGTAACTGATTAAAGGAAAGAAGATCAAGATAAACATAAGAAGAGATATGCATGAAGAAGGAGTTCCATGAAGAATGGAATACTTGGATGAAAAGATATCTGATTGATATGTTTTAGGAAGCAGAATTATATTCTATATCAATTAGTGATTATCTTGTAACTGTGTAGTATATAAACACAGACATAGGGTTTACACTATAAGTATTATCATATTCGAGAAGATTATTCATTGTAACCCTAGCAGCTCTCGTGATATTTGTTCATCACTGAGAGGTAACAGTTCCACACTGTAACAAAGTTTATTGTTTCAATAAAGTTTGTTTTCTGTTACTTAATATCGATTTGATTGTATTATACACTGTATTCACCCCCCTCTACAGTGTGTGTGACCTAACATAGTTCCCGGTCCTCAATCCTGATCATGGTTTCTTGTGACGTCCCAAATCTGGGGTCAGGGATTTAGGAGTGTTTAGTAACCAGTCACACTAAAATCTTAAGGTTGTAGAGGAAGGCCCGAACATGATCATATACTCTTTAACAGTCCCCCCTCAATCAACCAAAACATTTCACTATGATTAAAAATGATAAATATAACCAATACCAATACCAACAACAAATATTTAAATTAAATAACTGGGGTGGGAGGACTCGAACCCGAGTCCTTCCCTAAACTGAGCTCTGATACCATGTTAAGTAGTTAGTCACAATAAAACCTTAATTTGACGCACTCCAAACCTAGGTCAGAAGTTTGGGGTTCACAACACACACACACAATATAAATCTGATTATGAAATAATATATGCAATTACCCTACCTTAAACAACCTCAGATTGTAGTAGGTTAAAGTATAAACACAATCCACAACCTTATTTACATTACAACATACCAAATCCCAACAAGTTTAACTTACAACTGGATAATAAAACATTCTTATAAACTTTCAAAAACTCAAAACTAAAGGAAAAGGGCTCCTTCTAGCTTATCCCGTCTCAACCTGGAATCCTAGATCGCACACTGGTCTGGGGATCCTCGCTACTAACAACTTCCTTCTTACTTGGAAAAGAACATAAACAGATTCGCAAGAATGAGCTATCTAGCTCAGCAAGTCACAATGACAATACTTAGATTAAACAATGATCAAATGAAATGATTTAAAGGGATCAAGTTTCTTATTAAGCAATGATTAGAATTAAATATTTACTTTTAATTTTTAAAAAAACCAAGTTTATGTTGCTGATCAGTCACGCACCAACCCCGAGCAAGGCACACAGCTCTGCTCTATATACTGGATCTAAGGCACACACTGGCCTAATATGACCACCAATCTAGTCTGACCACGAATCTGGTCCATATTTTAGAAAAACCATCCAATTCTATAATAAAAATATGATAAACATTGTAATTCAATACAACAAAATCATAAACAACATGGATAAGACATTTGTCTCAGAACATAAGGTAATTTATGAGTAGCGTAAAGTTACTTCAAGGTATGTATGAAGAATGGCTTCAAGCATGTAAAATAATCAGTTAATAGAAGAATAATAGTTTAAGGGATATACAAGATTTGGTTTCCGATGTTACAAGGTATTGTAAAAAGTATGAGTGTTTGTACGTTGAGCAAATCCATTTTAGTGACTGTTATATAGTGTATATGTATTTGTGGAGTAGTATCGTATGTATGTGGTTTAGTATTTGGGAATCCAACAATCAATGATTCACAATGAATAAGGCTTATGGTTTAAGTATCAAATGATATGATCAGGGTTTAGGTTTAAGCAATTCAAAGCACTTGCAATATTAAACTAGAACTATTCGAAATACTTGCAACATACTTCAAGAAAGGTTCAGAACACTTGCCTTATCTCAATTGACCTTCACTTCACTTGCACTTGTCTATCGATTCTATTCACTGATCACTTGCTTTCCCTTTTTACGCCTCGATTCCTCTGCTAGACATTACAAATATCTATCAATACTCATTATCATCTTATTTTAATCGTCACATAGACGTTACAAGCTTCTATCTTCCCTTCGTTCCACTAAATCTGACGTACGAATTAAAAGTTATGACAAAAACTGTCAAACAATCAACACATAGGCATATTATACATCACTCAGATCACACATAGCATATAACACGTAAGTTATTCGATAAAAGTAACTTTCCAAAGAACGTTCAAGATTAAAATGATTTTTCTGGTATTTAATACGAATTTTTGAACATTTTTCGAAATTAAAACAGGTAAAAGAATCATTTTATAATTAAACAACAAGGTCCGAATACCCGAATTCGACTTTAAAATCATTTATTAATAATTATCGAGCCTTGAACATAATTTAGAAAAATATTTTAAAACTCGAAACTATTTTTCGGAATTTTAAAATTAAAAGAAATAATTAAATCTAATTAAATAATCAATTAAAATTAATTAATAACTAATTAAATCAATCATTCAATTAATATTTAAATTTATTGACCAATTAAATAATTAATTATTAAATAAAATTAATTAAAGAATTAACTCAGATTTATTTTTGAATTAAAAATGATTTTTGAAATTAATTTTTTTTTTGAATTTTGGATTATTAAAAACAATTTCCTGAATTTAAAATAAATAGAAACTACAATGTTTAAAAGATTTTAAAACAGGAATCCTATTTTTTCAATTTCCAGAAACTTCGGGGACCTATCTTCATCGTTCCCAAAAAAAGTTTAGGAACTAATTTGTAAAATTGCAGCCAGTCGCCGGAAAACTTCGGCGTTCGCCAAAGTTTTCAACTCTGGTACCTCCGGCCACTACAAGCTCCAGAAATGATCTACAATTCACAGGGAATCTAACCATGTAATCTAATCAAACCGAAAAAGTTTGAAGAAAACTCGCCGGACGACAAGTTCTTCGTTGCTCCGATCAGCTCGATTCCGGTATCGTTTGTACTTCAAACCAACACAAATCGATTCCTTTTTACAAGATATTTATAATGGCATCAATCAATTTCACTAATAACAACTAGACCAAAAACCCCCAATTTCAATTATGAACATTCAAACAGAATATAAACCCTAATTTCAATTTCAGAGAATCAAACCCAATTTTGAACATGCTATTGAACTCCAAATCACTATTATGACATACAAAAAATGATCAAGATTCAATTATCTACAATGTTCAACCATCAAATCATACAAATAACATCAAAATCAAAAAGTCATAATTTAATTAGGATTTTCTCTGGATAATTATAAGATTTTACTGTTTAATTGTGTTTATCTGTAAAAAATAAGATACTGTATTGGCTATTATATTTACGGAATATTGGTACCCCGTTGAATCATATCAGATATAAAAATAGAATGCTTAATCGTTAAGTATTAATAAAACTGATCCAATTCGGTACCGGTTTGGGGATAATTATCAAAACCGGGTTTTTACAATATAGACTTGGTCTCAGCGCTTTGGTTACATGAATTACGAGAAGATAATATAATAGTTTAATCAAAATATCCCGTTTCTCGTAAAGACGGGTTTTATCGGTTTACCGAAACGAAAATAGTATCGTAAAATTTATACCTGGAATTGTACTGGTAAAACCGTACTCTGGTTCGAAAACGTCAAAATACGGAAAATGCTAGAAATAATCAAATTAGGTTCGAAAGGAGTTTTCCCGAGATTTTCGGGTAGTAAAAACCGTTGAAGTTGGACGATTCCCGATTATTCAAAATAATTAATATTTAGTTTGAAAAATAATTAATAACATCTATAAATTATTTATAAAATCGTATAACAATATATAAATTTATAGAAAAATATCAAAATAATCTATACTTTATTTTAGACATATCAAAATTAAAATTCACAAATTATATCACATATAAACACTAAACACAGATACCAACTAACACAAAATTCACCAAAAATTCATATAATAATCACATAATATTTATTTATTGTCAAATATAATTACACGTTATATCCCGGATATTACACTTAAGGTTTTAGAGGAAGGTCCGAACATGATCTTATACTCTTTAACAAGGAGGTCACGCCGTCTTGAATCCTGTTTCAACACTTATCTTGAACAACAATATAAATACTCACATATCTACGACCCCACACTTACTGTTACACACACAGGTTATTATCTTGGCAACGAAAACAATACATTACTAGAGTTCTTAAATACACAAAGTGATAGTTATTGAATAACCACATTAATTAAGTGTTTAAATACCTTTCTAATAAACCCAGCGCCTAGGCTTGGATTACGGTATTGCATATCAATTTCAATTGGAAGAATACGAAATTCACCGGAGCCCCTACTATAAGATGATCAATCGTATAACAGAATATCATCTTTGTTTTCTACTAGTAGAATGACGACTTCCTTACTCCCGGTTGTCACCCTAGCCGCATTCGGGCTTTATATGCTTCCCCTTTCTTCCGGGTATATTTTGCGTACTTCGCATGTCCCTCATTACACATGGTACCTTCTCATGCGGAATTACATTAGTAGTCTCCCCAGTACACAAAGTAATCTAATACCGATCGACTCTCGGTCTACTATCGCTACTCGCTAGCATTAACATATAATACGATACATGCTTTATCACAATTAATCTCGTCTTATGATACTTCGTAATAGAAATCATGGTATGCATGGCATCATTCGTAAATGCAGTAAACCATTTTCACAACATAATACTAAAATTGAGTAAGGTTTTTAAACTTTCCTGGGGTTTCGAGGTGGTGGGTGCTCCCGAGTTTGTCCGGTAATCTATAAACAAGAATATTATCATTCCGTTAGTTCTTATTCGTATTTAACGTCTCTTGTTAAATACGTAACTTTTATAATCGAATAACACGACTCGTCCCACTCTCTCTATTTCATTAAAGCACGAGTAGTCATTGACCTTGATTTATATTATTAATCCTTATCGTCCATTTTACTTATTCATTTTACAAGTCGTCTCCCCTCGCGACATCTAAGGAATTCTACTTGCGCGATCTCGGCTCCGAAATTTTTATAAAAT
The DNA here is from genome assembly GCF_009905375.1 of Apium graveolens. Taxonomy (NCBI): domain Eukaryota; kingdom Viridiplantae; phylum Streptophyta; class Magnoliopsida; order Apiales; family Apiaceae; genus Apium; species Apium graveolens. The sequence goes on along the minus strand of NC_133649.1, from coordinate 262,295,405 downwards.
CAAAACCTTAATACATTATGTAAAGACTGAGAAATTACGACTATTTAATATCATAATAAAGGTATGTTATGTGTTTTATTATATCATTAAGCGTGTTTGGTCATAAAGTATTAGCTGTTATGTGCTGTATGTCTTCCGTGTAGTTCAAGATATTTTTGGGTATTTATCGGGTATTTTATTGCAAGTTAAATGCTTTTATATCAAAATTTATCGGCCCAAACTTTGTTTTAATAGATGATATTTCATATAAAATAATTGGTCTTATTTTGCTAGTATGGCTTATACCATATCGATATTCTGACCATCCAGTTAATTTAGAAAATTTCTCGTTTCGCGAAAATTGACTTTTCTGAGCCCCTACGGGTGCTAAAACCCCCAAAAAATCATAATTTTATTTTTATAAAATCATGCGACTTTCAAATATTTCATTTCTTTGCATTTTTGAATTATTCATAATTTTTGGGAAATTTTGGCATATATTTTGTATTTATTTGATATTAAAAATTTTAAAATTATTCCCCGTAAATTATTAATTAAGGGCCAATTAATTTTATTCATTGATATAATTAGGGCCTTAATTTTAATTAGGGGTATTATTTTGTAATTATGAATAGCCTAACTTTTATTAATTAATTATAAAATAATCAGAAAAATAGTAAAATTCTCTGTAGAATTGGGAAGTAGGGTTCTTGAGGTCTGAAAATCAATTTGTGATTTTGAACGTTTCTGGAATCCAAATCATATCATGTAAGTACTCAAATTGAAGGAATTAAACTGCTCTATCTGATTATGTGATCAATTTCATGTTTTGATTCATGGATTTTTAATTTGTGATTCTAGGGTTCTTCTCCGAATAGGGCCTTTTTATCCTAGGGTTATTTGATGAAATTTGCTTGAATAGCTTCATATGGTTGTTTACAATCGATTTATATCATCTATATCATCAACCTGTAGCTAGTAGTGTAATTCAAATTCTAGGGTTTCTGTAAATTTTTGTTCAATCATTTTTGAATTTAGATGAAGCTGAGGTATGTATGGATATAGGGGTTAGATTATACTAGTTACTAGCTTTGATCTAAGATATTAGACACAAAATTTCATGTACAAATAAGGATTTTAGATGTTTGGACGGAATTGATTTGATTAGAGAATTTGTTTTGAGGGTTATTGGGTGGTGTTGATGATTGATTATTATTTTAAATAAAGTTTAGAATCGATCCCCTGAAAAAATTGGTACAAACGTTACGTGTATTGATTATTAATCGAGCTCATCGGAAAAACGAGGGCGACGACCGACGGTTATGGTATTTTTTCCGGAGAAGATAACTTGAGGGTTATCAGTCGAGGTTGAAGGCATGTATATGTTTCTGGGATGCTGGAGAATGAAAATCCCCTAAAAATGTGATGAAACGACGCCTGATTTTGTCGAATTCAGGTGGCCGAAAACTAGGTTCGTCACCGGAGTTTAGACCGGCCGGCAACCCGTTTCTGTTCTTACAGACCCGGAATTGTAATATCCGGGATATAACGTGTAATTATTTTTATCAATAAATATTTATTGTGTGATTATTATGTGAATAATTAGTGAATTATCTGATGATTGATATTGACGTTTGGGTGTTTATATATGATAAAATTATGATATAATTTTAATTATCCAGAATAAAATATAGATAATTTTGATATTTTTCTGGTAATTGTTGGATTGGTATGTGATTTTATACGGAATAATAGAAGTGATAATTATTTTTTAAGTAATTATAACACTACTTTGTAAAACTGGGAATCATCCAACTTCAATTGTTTATGCATTTTTACAACCCGAAACTCTTCGAAAAACTCCTTCCTAACCTAATCTGATTATTCTGGACATTTTCCGTGTTTTGACTTTTTCGATCCGGGGTACAGTTGGACCAGTACGAGTCCCGACGCAAAATTTTCAATACGATAATCATTTTTTATAGATCGATAAAACCTGTATTCTCGAAAGACGGGTTATCACTACCTTATTTTTTTGTATAAAGTATTTTATAAGAAGCCCAATTTTGATAATTATCCAAATCTAGTATCGAATTGTATCATTTTTATAGGTACTTAGGGCCTAAGTAATCTATTTTTAGATCCGATATATATGTGTAATAATGAAATTATAAAATAAATAAAATATGTTATAATTATGTCAGCATACTGTTGTAGTTATTGTTAGCTAGGTGTGACTCTGTGGTGTGCGAGGATTATTGTGTGATTGTGAATTTGTATCGGGTTATTTTCACTTTTAAAAGTGAATGTATGAAGAATTTACTTTTATAAATATTTAGATTATCTATAAAATCATTTTTATTGCTTTATAATTTTATTAATTATTTTTAGGGATTTATAAAATTCAGAAAACTATATTTCATCAATTATTTATCACTAAATGATTTTATGATTGTATTAAGGTGTAAATCCAATATTAAATTCTAAAATACTTCAATAACTAAAAAACTCATATTTAATTATATTTGGAATATTTCGAGAATTATAAAATTATCCCGGGGATTTTCTGGATTTTATCCACCCGCACGTTTGCTCGCTAAATCTTAACACGCGAGCCTGATGTGCGTTTCAAAAATGATTTAAAAATTTTGAAATTTTATTTTATTAGTTTCTAAATATTACGGGAAATTTAAGTCTAGTTTGGGTTTATTCTGATATGTTCGCACACGCCAAATGTATCGTTAAAAATTAGAATTCAATGTCATTGGATAATAAAGTAGAAATAAAACCGATATACAATCATGTTTATCTCCTTCTTGAATCAATCTCTAGAGCTCTCATATCTCTCTCGTCTCAATCTCTTTCTCCCCAGTCTCTCTCTCTTGAAATCTCTCTCAACTATTTTCCCTCTCTCTCTTCATACAGTTTGATTGAATTGTGGCCTGTGTTGTTTTAAGTTTTGGCGAATATTGCCTACTATTCCGATCGTATATTATTTTAATTCGGTTTCTTAAATCTTGCAGGAAACTATTTGATTATTTTAATGAAATAAAATAAATTTGTGCTGGAAAATTATAAATAATTAATCGGTGAAATTCATGTAGGACGTCCGATATAAACGGAAACACGCGAATTTTACCACCATTGGCGATGAGCCTCGGCAAGCCGACAGTGGACGGTGATGAACATTTCTGAGTCCTACGAATAAAAACATAAAAATGCGAATAATAATAATGAATAATTGAATTTGTATCGGTGTTTGGGAATTGCGAGTTGTGGTTGGTTTTTGTGATTTGATTGGGTTTGACGTCGATTATGTTTCGACGAGATAGTCCGATAAATAGAGGAAAAACTGCCCGATTTCCGAAAAATCAAATTATCGAAATACGGGAACGTATCCTTTAATCATCGGGACATTGAGAGAATATATATATATATATATATATGTATATAAATATCTTATACAAAAGCTGATTGTTGTCGTGGTGAAACATTTTTCCAAAAATACCCAATAACCCTAATTTCCAAAAACGACGGGTATACGTATTTTCTGAAAATGAATACCGAACTGAATTTCGAAGATGTGAACCTTGAATGTTATGTTTATTTCAATAATAAATATAAATACGAGTCGGGTTTTTATATTGAGTGGGTAGGTTTAATAGCAAGAATATGTCAAGCATAAACGATTATCTAAATTAGGGTATTACGACTCTGTAGGTTATAGTCGGAGGACCTGAAAGTTGACGTCGGCCTATAAGTAGCCTAGTGGTTAAGCTCAACAAGGTTCCAATCGAAGAACCTTATTGTTAAGGTCGTATCCAGGATAAGATTAGTGGTTAGATGATGAAGCCAAATGTCCTAGTCGGTCCAAAGTCAACGAATAATAATGGTTAAAGCTTATCAAGGCAAGTATTCCAGAACTTCTTATGATATACTGTAAAATATTTCATTCCTATTCTAAGTTCAGAATAGTTAACTTTTTTATAATTTGATGTAATTACTCTTAATTATGCAAGTCCCTTTCTTTATTGTTCCTTTATTATTGATTGGTCTCTTGAGAAAATACTTATTATTCCGGGTTATTTGCGAACTCTGAATCGATATGTTTTGAAATAAAAATGGTTTGATGTCAAAATACTCTACGGACTGGATGGTTACGATAAGGGCCAGTGATAAACTGAACCCTATGGGCCGGGAGTGGACCGTACCCTGGATTATTGGGCCATAGAGTCTGGGTACCCGACTGGATCTATGCATAGAGGTATAGATCTGCACTGTATCCTGACTGATCAACAGGATATGGGTGTGAAATAGTGTCCAATCTAATTTATTGTTGATGTCCATTAACGGCATTCCTTCTTGGAAAGTTTTATTACAAAACCGGACAAAACCCTGATTCAAGAGATGAATCAGGGAATCGATCGTCACTTTTGGATGTATTATTAAGGGCTAGTAACGGCCAATGATTATTCGCTTAATTACTTCAAATAAATAGAATGTCTAAAAATTATTTAAAAATTTTGTCCGAAAATATCCTTTGATATTAATATTTGGGAATAAGTTATGTGCTTGCTGGGCATTTTTGGCTCACTCTTGCTTTGTGAATTTTTTATTTCTTTCAAAAGCAAATGATGATAAAAGTGAATAGCTCTTAATAGACAACAGAAGTTAGAAAGACCTTAGTTGAAAAAGGACGAAGATGTTAGAATGAATAAGAAAATGGAGTTAGTACAAAGGTAATAAATTTATATTTTAGTTGTTATAGAATTTATGAAGGTTAGATTCTTGTTACATACCATTACCTGTAAATAATCCAGAATTTAAGGGTCATTGTATGTTATTTTATTTTATGTAAAGATTGTTTAGTGACACCCAATCTTGACCCCGGATTTGGGATGTTACAAGTTAGTATCAGAGAAATAGGTTATTGGTCCCTGAAATAAGGATAGGTGAGAGTAAGATAGGAGTATCAGGCCATATACGATAGGAAAGACCATAGGTATACTCATTTTGAGTTCGAATTGTGTGCAAATTAAGATTAGCAGATCTGATATGGATTAGTAAGATAGGATATGGTTAAGATAAGTGGAAGCGAATATATTGACGCTATAGATATATTGAGTTCCTATATCCTATAGTTGTGGAGAGTCGATAGCTCGATGGAGATTGGGTAAATTACCCTGCTTTTCATGTGACCTTAAAGAAAGAGATGATTTTTTCTTGTAAGAACTTTGTACAGGGAAAGATAGATGAATTTTAGTATTATTCAACTTAGAATTAGGTAGTAGGACAAGCTCCATGCTAGAGTTAACGAGTTGATTGAAGCTGACGAAGAGCCAACATCGCAAGTTTTAGAGGCACCATTGTGGCGAGAAGCTTCTTATCACTTTCAGGCGTTGCGCAAGAAATGAAATTTACCACAGTAGGTATACTCAAGACTGTAAGAGATACGACCCTATCTATGGACAGAATGTCGAATGGCATCAATTGGATGTAACTACGGCATCTGGGATGACGTTGAGAATATCAAAAATAGTACTAGATGTCAGCACTATAGATAGAATTAAATAAGATAGTATGCAACGGTAGATGGAGTTATCGCTGACTAATAAACGCGAACAAAACCTGAGGAGAAGTAGAAGACATATTAAGGTGAATGGACCCTTATATAGTTATTTATTTAATTAGGTACCTATTAAGTGGATTATAAGAATAACGAGTAACTTATATATTAATGACGACCAAATGTTGATTTTCAAATTTTAAAACAAGTGTTCGAAGAAGATTTTCTTAATAAACTTTCCAAAAGATCTTTCCATTAAAATGAGTTTTAAGAATTTGGTTGTCAATTTACTACTTGAGTTTCTTGTTATTATAAGCAGTAAATTACCTGGAAGAATAATGGATCTAGACTTAGTATTGCTAGTTAGGAGGCCAAGTGCAACTGCTAATACCGAAAAATTTGAAATTATCTCAATAGAAAAGTGTAAACTTTGCTTAATAGTATTGACAATTGAATCAACGTGTAGAAATATTATTTATCTAATTTATGAAATTATTAAAGTTTAAAGGGGTTTCGTGGACCCAAAAGAAGCCACTCTTCTAGATTATTGAAGAAGAATGATATTCCTATCGATGAAATCGAGGTGTTGCATGATCAATGGTTATTCTACGTGGCATACACAAAGTTGGAAGCAATGACTATAAATTCCGTAAGGACGCGATTATGGTCGAATTATTAAATTGATGAACGTAGATGACGAGCAACGGTATCATTCTTTTCTATAACACAATAACGTATATTATTCTTGATTCCTGAATATGTATGATACTTCTTTCATTAAATAAATTATATGAGGCAAGAAAGAAATAAAACTTATTGTATCCCTTTCCAAATCATTCTTTCTTCCAAATTTTTTTTTTGATAGAGACAAGTAGTGTTATGGTGTGACGCTTGGTCGGAATGATGAGGAGTCTGGTGGGACTGCCACATAATCTTGTGATGTATATCATATAGTACGAAAGACTGACCATCTTGAGTACAAATATGGTTGTCTTATTCATATCTAAATCCTTACTTATTCTTTCTTCTTCAGTTATGATTTATTGACTTATGGATTCTTCCAAGTATTTCATTGTACTGTTGTTCTTTACATAGCTTTTCAATCAAAATCATGTACAAAAATTCTCTTCTTGTGTAAGGTTTATTCTCTAAAGATTTTAAAAGAAATGAAATAGTCCCGTGTGGCAGGTGGAATTACATGTCAAATATAGATATGATTGCAAGCCGATAAATGGTGGACATCTGCGTGCAAGGAAGAATGGATACACACATGGATTATTCGTTCGCCGGAACCAGAAGTAAAAATTTTGGTAACATGGTCGTTACAAAGACATCAAATCAGATAATTCTTCTTGTTATGAGGATTTCATCAGTACGGTAGATTGCACTAACGCGATGCACTTCAAGTCAGAAGATTTTGATGTGCAATGAATAGTTGTGGAATCGTAGTAAGTAAATTAATTATAAAATAAGAAAGTAAAGTTGTGTACATCAGACAAAGCAAATGAATTTTGAGTGTGTTATTCAAAGAAATTGTTAGGTTCTCTTAATTAAGCAATTAGTTATGGTAAATTGGACACTCATGGCTGAGCCAGCGATGACGGTTCGGTATGGGAACATAAGTGGAGATAAAGAAATGGTAGTCCAACTGCAAATCTTTTAAGGAGATATGATTTAAAACTAATAGAATTTCCAACTGATTATGATAATGTTGGTTGAGATTATGTGTAGATTATCAGAAGCTAAACAAAATAATTAATGAAAATGAGTGTATATGATCAAGGATAGAGGATTTGTGTGACTAGTTGAAAGGTGTGGCATCATTCTTAGAAAATAACTATACACAAGTAGTAATGGTAAGAAATAAGATTAAAAGATATTCTTAAGACGGATTTATGCACAAGCATAAGTGATATGAAACATTAATTAAAGTATTTGGATTTAAAGATAAGTTAGAAAAATCGTGAAATAAAGTTTTTGAGAAACAACAAGATAAATTTTAAGTTCATTAGTAATATTCTGTGATATTCTGAAAGAGTTGAGAAAATGTATGGTTATATTAATCATTGTTGGTTTAAGACCTTAGTCCAATTAAAAGATGTATGCTTTGTCAGTTAGTAGTATATATGGTTAACATCATGATATACTCGGGATTCTAGTGCAATGATGAGTTTGGTGGATGATAGTTGATTGATATGCTTGTGGATGATTTGGTTGATTGATGGTGTCGGATTGAGTCTGACTGGTAGTCAATGATATAGGAGAAGTGCTACACAAATTTTCAGAAAATACCTTACTTTTAAAAGTAAAAAGTAAGTATACCTCCGCGTGTTACTGATATTCCTGTTAATACTCCAAATAACTGCGATCTCAGTTCTTGAAGAAGATTGTTATGACCAAATCGACTTTAGAAATTGGTCTTTGATTTCATTTAGTTAGTCATCACTTGGTTTAATTGATCAATTAAAAGAGTTAATTGATTAACTTTATCACCTAATGGTCAGTTAAATGGAAATCGATTCCAATTAGATTAAGTCAAATTCTGACATGATTTTCAGATCCGAAATCAAAGAAATTAGAAATTTGGAGGAAGTAAAGACATTAGTAGAAATCAGAAGTTTAGTAGAATTAGATGAATATGCCCTTTTTTAATACACAAGAAGAATATAAAGTTATCGGTACATGCTACTGAGAAGAACATTTTCAAGAACTGAAGGTTCAAGATAGAGCAAAGTGATTTTTATCATAGGTAATAATGCTCCATGAAGGACGTGAATGTATATCCATATAGAATGACGAGGTAATGGAAGTTACTCTGAAATACTAGAAAACTCATGAATACAAGTATCTGATGGTATGACAGAGGCTGGAAATGTCCACATGTGGACTACGGAAAAAGAAGTGTCGATTATGTAGGAAAGAATATATATAACTTACACAAACCCCAATAATGTGAAGCATATATTTAATTCGAGGAAACTAAATATGAGAAAAAGAATAGTTGGAGTTGATTAGAAATAAAAGTTGTGTGATTAGTGATTATTTGAGTAAAACTAAGGATGTAGTTTTCAATTGATTTTGATAATTCTGTTAGCAAAAATTCAAATAATTATAAATTAAAAAGTTTTATTCCATTTTTAGTCATGTAAATGGCTTAGCTAATGTTGAACAAATCAGTACTATTAGAAAGAAGATATTGTTAGTGTTTGTGCCCTAGAGACAACACTATGATGTTTTAGTTTAAGACATTATGATTATTAATGTTTATGTTCTATCGATTATTCTCTCTATAATTAATTAATTTATAATTTACTGTGATATAAATGTTAGATTAATAAATGTCCTTGGAATATGATATGCAATTCTATATCTCCAAGTACGTGACGTAGAAATGAGATTATGAGAAAAGTATCAATATTCATAAAGGTCCCTAGTTGAGTATTATTATTAAGGGACAATAATAATGCATTAAGACTAGTGTGTTTATTGACTGATGATCACATCTCATTGATCATAGGTATAGTGATACTAAAGTCAAAAACACAGGTAGATGTATATGTACATGGTGCTGGACAGACCCAATGTGAGATTCTGCATGTCTGTTGTGTCATATGTAACTCTCACAATGATAACGATGTAATGGTCCTTAGACCTGAAGTTATTATATTTCTATACGAGAATTAATATAAATTGATTCCATTAAAAGTTATCCTTGACCGGGTAATGATAAAAGTGGACATTGGGTATATTATGAATCGTATGAGAAATATGAATGATCTAGATGAGATTTAACCTTCCTATTATAGGAGTGATATTATTGGCCTCTTGTGTGAGCTAGACTATGAAATGCGTGGCCACACTCAAATGTTGATTTGATATGATAGTCTACTCATTGATCAAGGAAACTTGGATTAAACTATGATGAGGATGATACATTACATGCCTTCAGTTTAATCTATAATATTTGGTTAAGTAATTATATTACATTGTACATTATTCATAAAAGGTTTAATCGATCACCGATTCAACTATTATTACTTGGGTAACAATGATGTATTACTAGATGCCGCTCATATTTACGATTTTAAATTAGATTTAAAATTCGCTGCCAACGTAATAATTACCTATAAGGTCACACACTAAGAATGCTTGAAGGATTATTTAATTTAAATTGGATTTAAATTATATTAAAGTAATTCAAATTATTTATAATATTAATTAAGTATGACTTAATTAATTAGATAAATATTGATATTCGAATTCACTAATATTAATTATGAAATTTATTTCTTAAATAATTAAGTGAGACTTAATTATAATAAAAATACGAATTTCGAATTAATAATAACTCATAATTAGTTAATAGTTATAATTCATTTTCTACTCTCTATATAATATCTCTTGTGTAGCTGATTTTGAAAAAAAGACTTTTACTAAAAAACACTAGCCACCAAGGGAGAAGTTGGAGAGAGAAAGAAGAAACGAGTTTGTGCTATTACACATCCAATCCTTGAGTTCAAGCATTCGTGTGGATACCGATAGAGCGTAGATCGCGAGAGCGGGATGCGTGGTGATTGAACAAGTTTTGGATCTCCATTAGTCAACCAATTGGTAAAGCTTCTTAAGGTAAACAATCTGATCTATGAATTAAATATATATGTTTCGCATGGATCCTGCGGTAGGTTTCAAAAATTCTGATTTTTTACATTTTTAATTACTGTTTCCGTTGCGTTTATGTGCTCGAAACCTAACAATGACATCAGAGCTACTTGCGAAAAGTGTTTAATTCGTTTATGTGTTTACTGGTTTTATGATGATAACATGTATACAATATTCCATGATTGTTATGTATGTGATTTTGTATGTTTTACATGTTGTTATGTTTATATATACGTATGTATATATATGTTTTGAATATATGATATTCATGAGTATTCATGAGAGTTGTATAATCATTTGATGATTATATAATCTGTATATATACTGATATATACATATTTTGTGTTTGTTCTTATTATAAGAATCGTATTGATACGATTCTGAATCGGATGCAGCGGATTTGCTGAAATCTATGTCTGGTGTCCGATTTTGGTGAACGAATACGCTATTTCATATAGAATGGAGCGTCTGAACGTAACTGATAGCTAAAGCTATCATCGACTAATCTGTAAGGCGTTTGACATCATTTATGCCCTGTAATCTGCGATTTAATGTTATAAGATTTAATTTCGAATTTTCTGATTTTTTCAATATTTGGTTTTTATGATTAGATCATGATGGGTATGATATGTAAAGCTCATATTATGTGTTTTAAGATGTTATTTTGTGTTAATTGAGTATTGTGGATGGTTATGGCTTACGAAATTAGGTTAATGGTTTTGGTTTATCAAATACGGCTTGCATGTCATTTAATCTTGTAATTATTAAATCTCGAATAAAACTCGAGTTCTTCTTGTAAGTTCATTTAATTAGTTTTCATATTTCATTCTTGTAATGTACATGAAGACTTGAATATTTTAAGATCATGGGTAATCCCACATGGAGGCTATCCAAGGAAGCAATACAAGAAAGAAGACATGTAATAGTTAGCCTGTATTTATTTTCCACCTTAGATTGAACTAGATCTTTGTCATTAGCTTGAGAAAGATTGCATAGGATGAAGCCATAACCAGCCACGTTTATTTATTACACTTTACCTATATATGTGCATATGATGAATGTATGTGTAGAGTAGTTTATAAAGATGCATGTTTAATTAGATTAAGGATGTATATATTAGATACGACACCATGCCATGCTTGCTAAACAAGATAAAATCTATAACGATTTAAGATTTTAAAATGAACAAACGATTATGAGATTCTCGTGTTTATGAAACACGAAATAAAATATAAATTTTTCTTTGTTTCTGATATGGGGCGATTTTGTCAAAAGCGAGTTCATTGAACTTGTAAGGTTGTGGGTTTTAAGCGAGATCGTTGTGACTCCCTCACTACCTGAAAATCAAACCATTGACGAATATTGATTTGAAGTATTTTATTCAAGGAAAAATTGGGAATCTCTTTATGATGGGATCATGATCGTTTTAAAATTAACAAAACCCTAAAGTTAATATTAAGTTGATCAGATGCCTTCCGATGAGTCCAATGCGGTAACCCTAGATCGGCCAGGAGTGGGTTCGCCAAAGCGAAGTACTCATATCTATCGTGGGAGATGTGTTGAAGTATATTGATACTTTTTTACTATTGGGTTTGACCTAACTAATTTATCACAATAGGATTTTGAACTTAGAGGCATAAAGTTTGGCGAGATTTATTAGATAAATATGAATAAATGTTGTTCCACCAAGCTATCCAAGAGTTATATAGTTGATATAATTGACAAATGTTGTCTACCTAAATAATCATGTTTTAGGAGAAAAGCCAAAGCTGACCTAACGCTTGGTGAAATATGGATCTTGGCTCACTAGAAAGGATATAGAAGATATTTGTTTCGAAAACTCAATCACACATCAAGACAATAATGAGGCCTCTTCATCTAGAGCTAATCTACCTCAACAAAGGAAATAGACAAAGGATCATCCCTTTGAGCTCATCATTGGTGATGTATCTTATAGAGTTCAAACAAGGAGAACAACTCAAGAAGAATATCTATATAGCAGCTTTCTTTCTAAGGAAGAACCAAAGAAGGTAGAAGAAGCTTGATTATGCAGGAGGAGCTAAACCAATTTGAGAGGAATAAGGTATGGAAGCTGGTGCCCAAGCCTAAAGGAAAGAATCCAATAGACACCAAATGGGTATTCAAAAACAAGATGGATGAAAATGGCATAGTAGTCAGGAATAAATCTAGATTGGTCGCTAAGGGCTACTGTCAACAAGGAGGAATAGATTTTGATGAAACATTTGCTCCTGTTGCAAGACTTGAAGCCATCAATATCTTCTTAGCCTATGCAGCCCATGCCAATTTTAAAGTCTATCAAATGGATGTCAAAAGTGCCTTTCTGAATGGAGATTTGGAGGAGGAAGTCTATATCAGTCAGCCTCTTGGTTTTGAAGATCCAAAATTTCCAGAATATGTTTACTATCTTTTGAAAGCACTTTATGGACTGAAGCTAGCACCTAGAGCCTGGTATGACACTTTGTTAAAGTTTCTTTTAGAGAATCACTTCACTAGAGGTATTGTAGACAAAACTCTTTTCTTTAGAAATGTTAATGGCTCTAGTATACTTATTCAAATTTATGTAGATGACATTATTTTTTTCTCTAGAGATGAAAAACTTTGCAAAAAGTTTGCCAAATTGGTTTGCAAGTTAAGCAAGTTAGTGATGGAATATTCATTAGTCAAACTAAATACATTTATGACCTTTTAAAGAAGTTTGACCTAATGAATTGCACATCTGCAAAAACTCCCATGGCCACTGCAACTAAGCTTGAATTAAACACTACTGAAAAGTCTGTGGATATTTCAAGTTATAGGGGCATGGTTGGCTCACTTCTGCACTTAACAGCCAGTAGGCCAGATATAATGTTTGCTACATGTTTGTGTGCTAGATTTCAGGCTGAACCTAGAGAATCTCACTTAGTAGCTATTAAGAGAATTTTCAGATATCTCAAGGGGAACACTAAAACTTGGCATTTGGTATCCTAGAGATTCTGGTTTTGATCTAACTGGTTATTCAGATGCAGATTATGCAGGTTGTAGAATTGATAGAAAAAGTACAACAGGAACCTGTCAATTTTAAGGAAACAAGCTTGTGTCCTGGTTCAGTAAAAAGCAAAATTTAGTTTCTACTTCTACAGTTGAAGCTGAATATATTGCTGCTGGCAGTTGCTGTGCACAGATTTTGTGGATGAAAAACCAATTGCTAGACTATGGTTTGCAAGTTGAAAGGATTCCCATTTTCTGTGATAACACAAGTGCAATTGCCATCACTGAAAATCCAGTACAACATTCAAGGACAAAGCACATAGACATCAAGTACCACTTCATAAGGGAACATGTAATGAATGGTACTGTGGAACTACATTTTGTTCCAAGTGAAAAGCAGCTTTACCAAGCCACTGGATTAATCCACCTTTTCAAGGTTGGTAAGTGAGTTAGGTATGCTAAATTACTCTTGATTCTTTATAGACTGTTTGCAAGTTGTAATGCAGCCAGATATTTAATTGATTTTTCAGTCATGGATGAAATTTTGGCTAAGTCAAAATTTACATCTCGACGGATGATCACAATCCATCGAGTTTGATCATCCGTCGGTATACTATTTGTTAATAAAATCAATTACTTTTCTGGAATATTTTATGACCCGACCGATAACTGATTTATCCTCATCCGTCGAATTGTCTTATTTTTAGCCGTTGATTCTCTGAACATTATCCATCGAGTATACTTACAGTTTGTAAGCATTACACGACGGATAATTGATGGAATTTTTACAGTTTATTTTTAAACGGCTATTTTGGGAAATTCTTATTGGTTACTTTATTTTACTTTATTATTTTTGACATTTATTTTTGAGATAGTATGAAAGCATAATTCATTTTCATTGATTTTCTTTTATCATTATCAAATCATCTGCTCTAAATTCTCTCTTTCTCAAAAGCAATTATCATCTCTATCTCTATAATTTCCACTCTCTAACAAAGGCACCAGTCATCAAGATCATGTCACAAACTGGATTTATCTATGAGAAGAACAACTTCACGGCTCTAGTAAACAAGGGGATTCAACAGTCTGGTGACTACCACAAAATGATGGATTTTGTGAAGAACTGTAAACTCAACTATGCCATGCTAGAATCACCCACCATCTTCTGTGAGGTTGTTGAAGAAATGTGGTCAACTGCTGTGTGGACAACTCAACTGATAAGACCATCACACTCACTATTAAAGGTAAGGAATTCTATATTAATAGTGATGTTGTTAAATCATGTTTCAAAATTCCTGATAATATTGTATCTTCACCACACACAGACACTGACATTGTTAATATGCTTAACTCCATGGGCTATGCACTCTCAACTTCTAAGTTAAGTGAAATTAGGAGGTTGGGTCTTAGAAAGGAATGGATTTATCTATGTGATGTAGTTACTAAGGTATTCTCTGGTAAAATCAGTAATTTTGATTCTGCCAATATCTCTATGCTTAACATGCTTTACATGCTAGTTACTGATAAGTTCTTTAACTTTAGTGATCTTGTTTTGTTTGAGTTGGGGTTTAAGTTAGGGGAGTTAAATAAAAGGGGTAAAAATGTTTATTATGCTAGATTTTTAATGATGATTGCTAACCACCTCTCTGAGGATATTGTGCTTGAGAACCCAACCAACAAATTAGATTGTTGGGTTCAAGAGAGAAGAATTATTGCAGATTTGAACAGGGCAAACTATCACAAAATGGTGCTACTCTTCAATTTCCCTGTAATGGAAGCACCTCAGGTAAGTGAGGTAATTGCATCTGTCTCTACTCTTCCAACCTCACAAATTTCTTTGCATTCTAGTGTAGCTATAACAACTGTGTCATTGTCCCAACAGTTTCCTACCCAAGCTACCAAATCCAAAATTTCTAAATCCAAGTTGAAGAAAGCCCCCTCTGGCATCTCTCAAAAGATGCCAGTTGCAAAATCCACCAAATCTAAAGAGAGGAGTGTGAAGGTGGGTAATGTAGGTGAGGGACAGGATGAACATAAAAGAAACCCTAAGAAAAAGGTTAGAGAGGTGAATGTTTCCCAGCCTAGCCATACTACAGTTTCCCAACAGACTATAGTGCTTAATAAGGAAATAAGCTCATTGCTAGTTGCATCCTCCCAAAAGGATGTGACTATTGAACAAAGCTCTCAGCCAAGAGCACAGGCCAAAAGGGTAAGGGACACAAGCTCACCCCAAACCTATACTAGAAAGAAGAAACCAAAAACCCTTGAGGATGCACAGGATTCACACACTGTGCAAACTGGTGCTAAAGACACAGTCACTGCACCTTTTCAAAGTCAGTTTGATGTGGCTCCAATAAATGTGGAGTCACAGCCAAAATATTTAGTTATAGAAGCACCTCAAACACTAAATTCTCCCACAAACTCTCTGGATGTGGATATGATCAACACATCAATTCCTGATTCCCCTTTCTTTAACTCTGTTGGGGAAGCCAAAATCTAGTGCAAGTGAGCATCATCTTTTCGATGATTTGTTGGCTCACTTGCCAATTCTTTCAGGAACTGTTGAGATATCTGTGCCAAAATTCTCATCAATCTGCACAGAGTCCACAATAGTTTTCACTCCGAACTCATTTATTCCTACTCTCTCGATGGATATTGTTCATCCGCCGAGTAGTGATTGTATCCCGACGGATAAGCTTAATAGTAGTTATCCATAGGATAGTCAAACTACTAACCCGACGGATATCCCTGATCCGTCAAGTGTCTCTGCACAACTTGAAATTTCATCAATTATCTCAAGTGCAGAAGACTTAGTGGTAGTACAATCACTCCTAGAATTAAGGGAAGAGAGTGTTATGAGTGAGAGTCTGGGTTGCTCCCAGGAAAAAGGAGAGGAAAAGAGTGAAATATGCAATCCAGTTCTTCAGGATTGGCAAAAGAAAGTGTGAGGAGTCCCTGAAAGAGATATGTCCTAAGTCCAATCATGTATGAGGATTTAGGAATAACTTTTATGTAATCTGTTTTGATTTCATTGATATTAATAAAAGACATGTTTTTGTTTTTATTGCGGGCTCTATCTATTTAAATGTTTAAATAAGATATACCACAGTTTAGAGTAAAGCTTTTTATGGGTTGTGATGAGATCATAATAATGAGACCTAAAAGATGGTAACTCTAAACTTAAATAGTTCCTGGTCGTAAGATTACTAACTGGTAATTAATAATCCGCAAAGATCGGTACATACTATGCTTGCTTCATTATGAAGGATGTCTGTTCTCATAGACATTTGTGTGGTGACACTATAGCTAGTATGTAGGTGCTTATTATAGAATAAGTTCACTGAACATGACTCACACAGCTAAACAACTGATGGAGTTCACTCACGTGTCAGCAGTTGTTCACATAGTGATTGTTGTACAAGTATCCTTAGACTTGAGGTCATCATAGTCATCTTGTGTACACTGAACTATGCTTTTGGTTTAGTTCTTAGTCTCAAGGGACAATTATAAGAGGTCTACTGGGTATAGGAATTTGTACACGAAGATAGTGTATGATCAATAAAGGATCTACCCCTTCCAGTGAAGGAAGAGAATGTTCAATGCTGATCAATTTATGTTAGTTCAGGAATCTCTAGCCAGAGTGAATGAAATTAGAAAGGAGTTTCTAATTTACATTCCATAGAACTAAGCATAGTGAATGGGAAAGCAAGTGATTAAATAAGATAGGCTTGACACAAGTTATATGCCTTGTATTTAATCGTGACATTGCAGGGTAGAAGGAATTAATTGTACGGTAACTACTCACTGAATAGGTTCTTGGTATTCTAAGCAGTGAATTCGTATTATCCGAATAGTCGCGATATGCTGAGAAGTATCCCTCACGATGTAGAATAAATATGATTAATTAATTAATCATATTTAATGAATTAGAGAATTTATATAACTAATGATAAAATAGTTTTGTTATTATTTATTTCTACTACCGGCTTAATATTGAACCTATAGGGTCACACCATAAAAGATAATGATTTAATGGTGGATGAATTAATTAATAATGGCTGATAATTATTTATTTATGAAATAAATAATTAATTGGAAAATTTAATAATTGATTAAATGAGATTTAATTGATTATAAATTAATTAAGAAAAGGTTCTTAATATTATTAATTAAGAATTTAATTTTTCGAAATTAAATCAAGAGAGAGGATTATTTCTAAAGTGTTCAGAAAAAGGATTAATAATTAAAAGGTGTTTTAATTATTAATGAGAATAAGAAAGGGTTAATAATAATAATATTTTATGGGAAAATTTTCAGCTGAAAATTTTGCCTATAAATATACTATTATAAACCCTATTTTTGCCTCAACCAAAAAGATTTACAAAATCCTAATTCTCTCAATCTCCTCCTCCGTCATTACATCGTTTTCTTGGTGGATACCGGTGGAGTGCTTCACACTTGAGGAGCAGCTGCTAAGGATCTCCGTTCATCGTTTTTGGATCACCATTAAAGACCTCCATCTTTCCATTAATGTAAAGTTTCTTAAGGTAAACATACTGAACTACGAATTAAATATTATTTTTCGCATGGATCCTGCGGAGGGTTTCGTTTTTTTTTAAGATTTAAATTTACGTTTTCGTTGCGTTTATGTGCTAAAAACCCTTCAATGGCATCAGAGCTACTTGCGAAATTTTTTTAATTCGTTTATGTGTTTATCTGTTTTCGATATATGAGCATGTACGTGATTCGCCATGATTTGATGTTGATATAATATGCTTATATATGTATGGTTTTGAATATATGATATTCATGTGAGTTGTATAATCATAAGATGATTATGTAATCTGTATAGATACTGATATATACATGATATATGTTTGTTCTAATTATGGGAATCAAATTAGATACAGATTCTGAATTGGCTGCTACAGATTTGCTGAAATCTGGGTCTGGTGTCCGATTTACGCAAACAAATACCCTATTCCATAGGTAAACGAGCGTCTGAACAAAACTGATAGCTAATGCTATCAACGACTCGTCTGTAAGGCGTTTGACGTCGTTACTGCCCTTAAACAGTGATTCTTGTTTTTCTGATTATGATTCTGATTTTTGTCAAAAAAAAAATTATGATTAGATCATGGATAATATGATATGTAAAGATCAGATTATGTGTTTTAACATGCTTTTATGTGTTGTATGAGCATGGTGGATGGTTATGGCCTTTCGACCTTAGTGTAATGGTTTTCCTTTTGGTTTTAAATACGACTCGCATGTCGTCAATCTTTGTAATCATAAATCTCGAATGTAACTCGAGTTATTCTTGTAAGTTCATTAGATTAGTTTTACTTTCAATCATGTAATGTAATTGAAGACTCAAGAAAGCTATCCAATGGAGGTGATACAAAGAATAAGACGAGGCATACAAGAAGTCTAAACAAAGAAGAAGACTTATGTAATAAGTAGTTGTATTTATTTCCATCACCATATTAGATTGACCTTGATCTTTATCATGAGCTTGATAAAGATCACATAGGATGGGGCCATAACCAAACACATTTACTTTATTGCACTTTATATTTACTTGTTTATTTAATTTTATATATGAGATATATGCCTATGTTTACCATGTGATGATAAATTTTGGTGAACTCAATTGACATAAGGCGTTTGTTAGACAATCTAGTATAGTGAAATTGTTTCATGACCTTAATATAAATATTTTGAATACGATCATGAGATTCTTGTGTTTATGAAACACGTAATTGAATATGAATTTTCAATATTGAGAGAAAGGATGATTCTGTCAACAACAGATTTCTATCTGTAAGAAAGGGTTATTAAGTGACGCCTCTTGACAATGCTTCACCCGATCTGGGAATCATCTGATTATCGATTATTGATTTGAAATATTTAATTTAAAAGGAAGAATCTCTTTATAATATGATTATGATTGTAACGTAATATAATCCCTCTAAAATTAAATAATATCAAGTAGTAATTGGCCAATGACACAACGGGCTTGTGTCGGTCATAGCCTTCCAACATGGTAGAAAGTGGTTCTTATTTTTAAATTATTGTCGGTTCGTGCTACAGCCGAGGGCTTTGATTTCGAAATAAGAAATACTTGTCTATTACGTAGAGATGTGTACATTGAATTAGAATCTAAAAGTCGGTACGTGCTACAGCCGTGGGCCGTTGGAGACTGATTCAATTGTATGAAATGTTAGGTTAGACTTGACTTAGAATATTGAGTTTGTCGTGCCACAGCCGTGACTCAATTATTCAAGAGGCTAAAGTTATATTAGGGAATAACATAATTTGTAATTGACAAGAGTTGTCTGCCTATTGAACATCACATGACGTTTCGTGCTACAGCCGAGGTTGTGTGATGGAATGTAGGATCCCTATTCCCACTAGCATTATGAATGCTTAATTTTCACTTAGGGGGTTGAATAAATTAGATAAACTAGTGGGAGACACTTATGAATAAAGACCCGATTCATATAATGTTTTGAAATAAAATTGAATATTTGCTAAGTGTTGTTATGTGTTTATCATTACAGATTTACTATATTCGTCATGTCTTCTGCACTATCACTCCGGAGCATGCCTAGATGCTCACAAGTTAACTGGTCCTAATTTAGCTGTTTGTTTTCACTGTAACAAGTTGGGGCACTGGAAGAGAAACTGCAAGGTTTACCTTGCAGAATTGAAGAAGAAGAAGGGTAGTGAGACTACCGCTTCTGATTCAGGCATGTTCATGATCGAAGTTAATATGTCACTAGGTCAAATTTCTACTTGGGTATTAGATACCGCCTGTGGTTCTCATATTTGCAATTCGTTGCAAGGACTAAAGGGAAGTAGGACTCGTGAAAAAGATGAGGTGATTCTACGTATGGGCAATGGAGCAAGGGTTGCGGCCGTATCTGTAGGATCATTTAGTCTACATATGCCTACGGGCAAGACTATTATTTTGAATAATTGTTATTACGTTCCCTCTATTGTGAGGAATATTGTTTCTATTCCTATGTTGGATTTGGATGGTTTTTCATTTATTATTAAGAATAATGAATGTTCTATCCTTAGAGATAATGTTCTTTATGGACGTTGTATTTTAAATAATGGTCTGTATGTATGTGACGTAGAGCATGGTTTACTTCAGATTGAACAAACTAATAAAAGAAAACGAGATGATGAAAATCTGACCTATTTATGGCACTGTAGGCTAGGTCATATTAGTGAAAATAGACTGCGAACATTGCATAAGGAAGGGTTACTTGACCCCTTTGATTTTGAATCATATCCTACATGCGAGTCTTGTATATTGGGTAAAATGACCAAATCTCCATTTAGTGGACATGGAGAAAGGGCTGCAGATTTGCTAGGATTGGTACACACAGATGTATGTGGACCAATGTCTACGCAAGCCATGGGTGGATTTTCATACTTCATTACTTTCATAGATGATCGATCTAGATTCGGATATGTGTATTTGATGAAACACAAGTCTGAAGCCTTTGAAAATTTCAAAAAATATAAGTATGAAGTGGAGAAACAAACCAAACATAGTATTATAACTCTTCGATCAGATCGAGGTGGTGAATTACTTGAATGGAGAGTTTCTAGATTATCTCAAAAAAATGGTATAGTCTCCCAGTGGACTCCTCCATATACTCCACAGTTGAATGAGGTATCTGAAAGGAAAAATCGAACTTTGTTAGATATGGTTCGGTCCATGATGAGCTATGCGAATCTTCCAGTATTCCTATGGGGTTATGCATTAGAAACCTCAGCATATTTACTGAATAAGGTGCCTTCCAAATCTGTTCCTCAAACACCATATGAGATATGGAAAGAAAGGAAACCGAGTCTTAAACACGTTAAGATTTGGGGATATCCAACTTATGTCAAGAAAGTTGACCCAGATAAGCTGGAATCTCGATCCATAAAATGCAATTTTGTGGGATATCCTAAAGAGACTTTGGGGTATTACTTTTACACCGATCATCGGGTGTTTGTCTCCAGACATGCTACCTTCTTGGAAAAGGAGTTTATCCTTGAAGGAAACAGTGGGAGCAAATTGAACTTGATGAAGTTCAAGAAGCACAAACTACTACGGATCAAGTGGAAACACCTGTTCAGACTGAACAACCTTCTGTGGAACAGCTCATTCGTAGGACAGGGAGAGTGTCTCGCCAGCCTGAGAGGTATTATGGCCTTGTCATTGAGAATGGCAATGAGTTGTCAATCATTGATGATGACGACCCTGTGACCTATAATGAGGCTATGAGTAGTGTTGACTCAGAGAAATGGCATAGTGCCATGAAATCCGAAATGGAATCTATGTATACCAACCAAGTATGGACTCTGGTTGAGGCGCCTGAAGGTCTAAGCCTATTGGGTGCAAGTGGGTATACAAAAGAAAGATTGGAGCAGATGGCCAGGTGGAGACCTATAAGGCCAGGCTCATGGAAAAAGGATTCAAACAAAGGCAAGGGATTGACTTTGATGAAACATTTTCGCCTGTAGCCCTGTTAAAATCAATTCGGATTTTGCTTGCGATTGCTGCTTACTACGACTATAAGATCTGGCAAATGGACGTGAAAACGGCCTTCCTCAATGGGGAACTTGACGAGGAAGTGTATATGACACAGCCAGAAGGTTTTCTTTCCAAGGGAAATGAACACCTAGTGTGTAAGCTGCTGCGAACCATATATGGTTTAAGGCAAGCTTCTCGTAGATGGAACATCCGTTTTGATGAGACAATCAAAGAGTTTGGTTTTATCAAAAACATAGATGAACCATGTGTCTACAAGAAGGTTAGTGGGAGCGCGGTAAAATTTCTTGTATTATATGTGGAGGACATACTTCTTATAGGAAATGATATACCGATGCTACAATCAGTGAAAGTATGGCTATCAAAGAACTTCACCATGAATGACTTGGGAGAAGCATCCTACATTCTCGGTATGAAGATCTATAGAGATAGATCTAGAAGAATGATAGGTCTTACCCAGGGTACATACATCCAGAAAGTGCTTAAAAGGTTTAGCATGGAAAACTCCAAAAGAGGTCTCATACCGATGAGCCATGGAGTGTCCCTTTCCGAAAAAATATCTCCTAAGACACTTGAGGAAAGATAGCGTATGAGTAAGATTCCTTATGCTTCAGCAATAGGATCTATCATGTACGCGATGTTGTGTACAAGGCCTGATGTTGCTTATTCAATTAGTGTGACGAGCAGATATCAGTCCAATCCAGGTGAAGATCACTGGAAAGCAGTGAAAAACATCCTTAAGTACTTGCGAAGGACTCAGGACATTTTTCTTGTTTTTGGTGGTAAATCTGAGTTGAAAATAGAGGGTTATACTGACTCTAGTTTTCAGTCTGAAAGTGATAGAAAATCCATGTCAGGGTACGTGTTTACTCTGAATGGTGGTGCAATTAGTTAGAAGAGTTCCAAACAATCTACAACGGCTGACTCCACAGCGGAAGCAGATTATATAGCTGCAAGTGAGGCTGCAAAAGAAGCCGTTTGGATGAGGAAATTTGTTTCTGAATTGGGAGTTGTTCCTAGCGTTGAAGTGCCTATTGTGTTGTATTGTGATAACAATGCAGCAATAGCACAAGCCAAGGAACCCAGGTCTCATAGAAATTCCAAACATGTCCTGCGGCGCTTTCATCTGATTAGGGAGATTGTTGAAAGAGGAGATGTCAACATCGAGAGAGTTGACACACATAATAAAGTAGCAGACCCACTCACAAAGCCACTTTCTCAGAGTCACTTTGATCGTCATAAAGACAAGATGGGTATTAGATACCAGAGTGATTGGCTTTAGTACAAGTGGGAGATTGAAAGAGATATGTCCTAAGTCCAATCATGTATGAGGATTTAGGAATAACTTTTATGTAATCTATTTTGATTTCATTGATATTAATAAAAGACTTGTTTTTGTTTTTATTGCGGGCTCTATCTATTTAAATGTTTAAATAAGATATACTATAGTTTAGAGTAAAGCTTTTTATGGATTGTGATGAGATCATAATAATGAGACCTAAAAGATGATAACTCTAAACTTAAATAGTTCCTGGTCGTAGGATTACTAACTGGTAATTAATAATCCGCAAAGATCGGTACATACTATGCTTGCTTCATTATGAAGGATGTCTGTTCTCATAGACATTTGTGTGGTGACACTATAGCTAGTATGTAGGTGATTATTATAGAATAAGTTCACTGAACATGACTCACACAGCTGAACAACTGATGGAGTTCACTCACGTGTCACCAGTTGTTCACATAGTGATAGTTGTACAAGTATCCTTATACTTGAGGTCATCATAGTCATCTTGTGTACACTGAACTATGTTTTGGTTTAGTTCTTAGTCTCAAGGGACAATTATAAGAGGTCTACTGGGTATAGGAATTTGTACACGAAGATAGTGTATGATCAAGAAAGGATCTACCCCTTCCAGTGAAGGAAGAGAATGTTCAATGTTGATCCACTTATGTTAGTTCAGGAATTTCTGGCCAGAGTGAATGAAATTAGAAAGGAGTTTCTAATTTACATTAAATAGAACTAAGCATAGAGAATGGGAAAGCAAGTGATTAAATAAGATAGGCTTGACACAAGTTCCATGCCTTGTATTTAATCGTGACATTGCAGGGTAGAAGGAATTAATTGTACGGTAACTACTCACTGAATAGGTTCTTGGTATTCTAAGCAGTGAATTCGTATTATCCGGATAGTCGCGATATGCTGAGAAGTATCCCTCACGATGTAGAAATAATATGATTAATTAATTAATCATATTTAATGAATTAGAGAATTTATATAAATAATGATAAAATAGTTTTGTTATTATTTATTTCTACTACCGGCTTAATATTGAACCTACAGGGTCACACCATAAAAAATAATGATTTAATGGTGGAGGAATTAATTAATAATGGCTGATAATTATTTATTTATGAAATAAATAATTAATTGGAAAATTTAATAATTGATTAAATAAGATTTAATTGATTATAAATTAATTAATAAAAGGTTCTTAATATTATTAATTAAGAATTTAATTTTTGGAAATTAAATCAAGAGAGAGAATTATTTCTAAAGTGTTTAGAAAAAGGATTAATAATTAAAATGTGTTTTAATTATTAATGGGAATAAAAAAGGGTTAATAATAATAATATTTTATGGGAAAATTTTTAGCTGAAAATTTAGCCTATAAATATACTATTATAAACCCTATTTTTGCCTCAACCAAAAAGATTTACAAAATCCTAATTCTCTCCATCTCCTCCTCCTTCATTACATCGTTTTCTTGGTGGATACCGGTGGAGTGCTTCACACTTGAGGAGCAGCTGCTAAGGATCTCCGTTCTTCGATTTTGGATCGCCATTAAAGACCTCCATCTTTCCATTAATATAAATCTTCTTAAGGTAAACATACTGAACTACGAATTAAATATTATTTTTCGCATGGATCCTGCGGATGGTTTCATTTTTTTTTAAGATTTAAATTTACATTTTCGTTGCGTTTATGTGCTAAAAACCCTTAAGTCCCACCTTAGATGGTGAAGGTGAGGGTGTGAGGGTAAGGTGAGACCTTGATGCAACAAAAGAGAGATACTGAGAGAAATGCAGGTATAGGAGATATAAAGGTGGATGTCATTGCAAGTGAGTTAATGAATGTCCAGGATTCAGACAGGGAGGGACTATCTCAGCAACCTCAAGCTGTTATAGATTCTACCTCCCTTGATGCTGAGACATTTACCCACCCTGTTCCAGCATATCAAATTCAAGCTGAATAGGGCAATGACAATGCAGAAATGATGCTCAACTTGGTGCACACCACACAGTCAATACTAAGAGCTAAGGATGCCATCACAGCTTTGCCCTCTACAGCTGGTGATGTTGATTATGAGACTGGTGGTTCAGAAGAATTCTTTGGAGGTGAAGGTGGAGATAGTGAAGAAGAGCCATTGGACATAGGGGGAGAAGTAGGCTCTAGTTCAAGATCAGGCATGCCATCTTGGGCATTTTCAAAGCACTGTGATGAACACTACTTCAAGACAACCCTGATTCAACTCATAAATCAGACAAATTCTGCTCTTCAAGCCACCACACATGCCAATACCAAAAAGTTCCTTCAAGCACATCTTGCTTCTCTGCAACTACGACAAATCCAAGGTTTTAACATGCTCGAGATGTCAACACTATCAAAGGTGATATTGATGAGATGAAAAAGGCGATTTTTGACAAGATGGACTCTAAACTTCCAGAAGCTACAATGCTTGACATTAAGAGACAACTCAGGAAAAATTCTGATCTTTCCACAAAGATAGATGCCTTGGATACAAGAATGACAGCAATGGAAGCATCTCTTACAGCAATTCATCTACACCAAGCTCAACAAACAGCCTTGCTTCAGAAACTGGTGGCCGCACAAACCTCCTCCTCTACTCAGCTTGATGATAACAAAAAGGGGGAGATAGAGAGTTCTAGGAGTGAGGGGGAGCAAAAAGTGGTCAACATTCAAGTTAGCAAAGTAATTGTGCCTACAATTACTATCTCAAAGCCACCAGCTAAGGACATCATTGATCTTATAAATGAAGCAGCAGCCAATATAAGAGCAGCTGAAAAGGTGCAGTTGAATCCAATCAACTGGGAGAAAATTGATGAGGATATTTAAAATAAAGTTTGGGTTAGCAAAGAAGCCAGAAAAGTCAGCCATTCATCACTCTCAAGTCAGGCAAATCTCTGTGAATGAAATGAGCATGAAC
This sequence comes from Apium graveolens, assembly GCF_009905375.1. Taxonomy (NCBI): domain Eukaryota; kingdom Viridiplantae; phylum Streptophyta; class Magnoliopsida; order Apiales; family Apiaceae; genus Apium; species Apium graveolens. Next base: position 262,269,427 of record NC_133649.1, on the reverse strand, counting down.
TATTTGGAAAGAGGACAGCCATCCTGCATCAAATCTCCAAAGGCTGAAGTACTTTTGAAGCCAAGGGTGAACTATCCAAAATCATCACTATAGAACCCTTTGGATACAGTGTATGAGACACCAAAGCCTGAAGAGAAGAAACTGTTGTCAAGATCCATTGCCTTCTACAAGGATCCAGCTGATTCAGCTTTGAAAATGAGAATTGCTAAAGTTTTCAGGAATGGTAAAGAAATTTGTGTGGTGGCTGGACATCCTCAATTTGCTGAAGCAAAGAGAGAAGAAAAGGCAAGATTGAAGCAAGAAAAGAAGCAAGATGCTCTAGATGCTGAAAAGGCTAAACAAAAGAAAGAGCAAGCTGCTATCTTGGACAAGCTACAAGCTGTGAAACCAACACAACAAATTCCTGCTCAGCCATCTAAAATCACTGAATCTCAAGATCCAAAGAAGCAAGTTGAACCACAACAGAAGAAACCTCATAGATACAAGTAATTGGCCAAAATAATCAAAAGGAAATTGAACTTTGTTGGTAAAGAATTGGAGGATCAGTTTCCCAAGGAATCCATTCCAACTACAACTCAAGCATCAAAATCCTCATTGGTATTTGAAGACATTAAGGTGGTGGATCCTTATAGGAACATTCATGGTGAACCTATTGTGCCTAAGGATGAACTAATTGACTGGGAAAGTCTACCAATTCCTGACTTTAATTTTCCAATCCTCAACAAGCCAAATAGAACAAAGTCAAGAGCAGTCAAGAAAGTGAAGCTGTCACCTCTCAAATCCAAATCTCTAACCAAAGCTCAATTAAAGTCAACAAGGGAGATTACATGTACTTAGGTGACATCAAGGAATTCTCTAATCTAAACCTCTATCTAGATGAACTGGAAGAAGTTAGAGGGATTGATGCCTACAGGAATCTACCTGAAAGGTTAGTTTTCAAGTACAAGGGAGGAAATGAGATTCAATGGCCACTTCACATGATCCTTCAAGAAAGCCAATCTGTGTTATTAAAGGTTTGTTCATCATTCAAGAAGAACTTTGGATTCAATGTAACTGCAAGAAGACTTGTTCTAAAGAAGATTGAAGAACTTAGGAGTATTAGAGCTAAAGATGCACTCCCAAAGACTCTAACTATTCCTTTCACAGTGAGTAGAGTGCATCTAAGGCCCTACTGGCTGATGGAGTTCATGGATGATAAAGGAGTTAGAAGATTTTTCAGATTAGAAAACCAATTGAGCATCTCTAGCAATGAGACTCTTTTGGAAATACAAGAAAAGCTAAATCTCTCAGAATCTGAAAAACTGGAATTCCATAGACAGCTCCAAAATCAGATAGAAGAAAACAACAGAAAGCTTGGAAAGAGATCCAGATCTTCAAGGAATTAGATTAATCTGCTCAGGCTAGAGGAGCACCTTAAAAATGAATGTGAGCTAATCTTTGTGCATTTTGTTATTTGAAGCACTTTACAGTTTTATCTACTTACTTTTAAAGCTGTATTTTTAGGGTGTTTTGTTATCATCAAGTTTCTCTTAATTTATGGCTACAATTCCAGTAGACATAAATTGGGGGAGATTATTGTGGATATGTTGTGAACTTGATGATTTCATTAACAAAACACCTTAGTAGATTTTACTTAGTGAAAAATGTAGCACTCGACGGATAAGGAATATAGTCCCGACGGATGACTCAATATATTCCTGACGGATGATGATTCATTATCCATCGAGTGAGTAGCTTGTGTAATAATGAGTCTGTAGCACATTTCTGCATACACCTTGTTTAGTTTATTTAGTAGCACTCAAGTCATGTTGAGTTTAATTAGATATGCAGAATAGGTTGATTAATTGTACATAGATAATTTCTTGTAATTCTGCATAAATGAAATGAAGTCAAGTGCCAGATAGCTACCCGACGGATAAACAACAATGCCACTTGACGGATGATCAACAAGGCAACCCGACGGATGATCATGTACCCGACGGATAATCAATTCAAACATTTATTGACAGTGACAATACAATCACATGCGTCGAGTGTATGCAAAAAGAATGTGGAAGCCTATTCAACTGGGATTTAGAGAATAAAGAAGCATTGCCATTTCCATGCTATTATGAAGATATTCAAAGATGCTGGAATAGAGTAATGAAGTAGCATAGTATTAGACTTGATAGGTTTTGTTTTATTATCTTGTCTTATTACTTTGTAATATTGGTGATATATAAACCAAGAAGTAGCAAATAGAACTACAACAAGAACAAGACTGAGAACATTATCTCAGAGAAATAATTGTAAGCTGCATCCTTAACATTTCTCTATAAACTTAGTTGTTCATATTTGTAAGCATCTGTGAGCTAATCTTGCTATAAAGTGTTCTCATGATATAATATATATATCTCTGGTGGATACATTCAAATCCACCAGAAAGTTTTTAAAGACTTGTGTTTTTAATTACTTGTGTTTTGATTTTTACTAATTTCTTATTCCGCACTTTGCAAATTAAACACTTATATATTATTAAGATAGAACATTTTATATTTTGGAAAAAGGTTCAGGAATTCCATTCAACCCCCCTTCTGTAATTCTTGTTGCATTGTTAGGGACTAACAATTCTTATGAAAAGAAAGAAAATTATGAAGATCTGAAGAGACAGAATGAGATACTGAAACAAAAGTTGAATGCTTATATGGTTAAGGAAAAGGGAAGAGCGTACATTGCTGAAGGAAAAAGCTGGGTTGATACTGATTCAGATGAAGAGGAATAGTATGTGCATCTAGCTCTTATGGCAGACTCTGCAGAGGAATCACCTCAATCATCTCAAGTTTCTGAACTTACCACTATTGATATGTCTGCATCTGAATACAAATTTACTATAGATGAACTTAATTTAGAATTGTATAATGTTCATACAAGCATGCTTGCATATAAACTTGAAAATGATAAGTTAGTTCTTAGAGGTGAGAGTTTGACCTCTAAAAATGAAGTCTAGAATTGCTTGTAGTTGGCTTATAAGACCTTAAGCAAAAGAATGAATACTTAGAGAATAAGGTTAAGTGCAAAGCAGACATAGAAGCCATTTTCAGAACCCAAATTGCTAATTTAGAGAAGAAGTTATAGGCGTTTAAGAATGCAGCTTTGAATCAGAAGGAAATAATAGATAGTCAAATATTTGAATCTAAGACTTCAATAGGACTTGACTATTCTAAGCTATCCAGTAAGAAACATAGTGGTGCATCAAAGATGTACATGTTTGTCTTAGAAAAGGTACCATATGTTATTAAGGATGTTGTATCTTCGTTGTTCACTGGGTCTGTTTCAGAACCTCTGGATGAAGTAAGTTTGCTGATCAATGAGGAATTGATTGTTGAGGACTGAGAGAGAAAGAGAAGGTAGAGGAATCCCCTAAGACTCCAGCTAGTAAGGTTAAACCTAAAGCTGACCTAGGTAATAAGGTGGATAAGAAAGGACCTGACACACTTAAGAAACCAGACACAGTAGATGACCCTAAGATTGCTGAGAATTTTAATGTTAAGGCTAAGAAGAACATGAATGGTAAGGTAGGTGTAAATAATAAATCTGATTTTGCATCTTCCTCATTAGTATCTATAAAGTTATGTAATAATTGCAATTCTGCTGCACACCTTACACATGCATGCACAAAAGCTAAAGTAGAATCTATTACATCTTATAGTGTGCCTGCCATGCCTAGTTTTCATGAGCCTTGTGGCATAGTTGGTTTTATGCCATGTGCATTTGTTATCATGTCTGAGTATTTTAAAGCTTTTCATGCAACTGCTAGCACTTGCACTGACACTAAAAAAAGCATGAGTAATAAGCACACACAGGAAAAGACTATAGTACCTCCTGTATCTAAGTCTAACAATTTTGTTGAGACTAGCACTGAGAAGGAGTCAGTCAAAATGAATGCTAAGCCTGTTAAGGATTTCTTTTGTTGATCCTATTTCTACCTCTAAACCTTTAGGACCCAATAAAACTTGGGTACCAAAGTCTTCTTAATCAATCGGTGTTTGCAGTTAAGGTTCGAAAGGAAAATATCATGTGGATTCTGGACTAGCGGGTGTTCTAGGCACATGACAAGAGAAAAGTCCCTGCTCACAGTTGTGGTTGAGAAAGCTGGCCCTATAGTTACCTTTGGAGATGACAGCAAATGATTTACTCAGGGATATGGCAATTTAGAATTTGGGAATGTCATCATAGAAAACATTTCTCTTCTGGATGGATTAAAGCATAATATTCTGAGTGTTAGTCAGTTTTATGATAAAGAATACAATGTTGACTTCAGAACAGAAAGGTGTTTGATCACTCACGGGAAAGATGAGAAGCTTGCTTTGCAGGGAGTAAGAAAAGGTAACTTGTTCATAGCTGACATGAATCCTACCTGTGATGGAGTAATAAGTTGTTTCTACAGCAAAGCTTCATCAGAACAAAGTTGGCTATGGCATAAGAAGCTCTTGCACTTGAACTTCAAGACAATGAACTCTTTGGTAAAGAGGGAATTGTTGAGAGGTATTGTAATATTCCATATTTGCAGATATTATTTTTATTATTATTTGAAATTGTTTATGTGATTTTATGAGAATTTTAGAGAATTATATGATAATTAGAATTGATGTTTGGATGTTTATATGTGATATTATGTGAGTATTTTAATTTGTAATATGTCCATAATAAAGTATAGATAATTATGGTATTTTTCTGGTAATTTTTGGATTATTATATGATTTTATAATGATTTATAGATTTAATAATTATTTTCTGAGTAATTATAAAACTATTTTATAAAACCATGAATCGTCCAACCTCAACCGTTTTTACGTTTTTACAACCCGAAATTCTTCCGAAAACTCCTTCCTAAACTAATCTGGTAATTCCAGACATTTTCCGTGTTTTAACTTTTTCGATCCGGAGTACGGTTTAACCCGTACAAGTCCCGACACAAAACTTTTGATACGATAATCATTTCGGTGGATCAATAAAACCATTATTCTCGAGAGACGGGATATTTTGATTTGAGTATTACATTATCTTCTCGTAGAGTGTATTATAAGAAGCCCGGTTTTGATGATTATCCAAAATTGATACCAAATTGAATTGTTTTATTAGTTACTTAGCGGCTAAGTAACCTATTTTCGGACCCAATACGATCCAACGGGTATCAATATTCCATAAGTATAAATAGTCGTTTCTTATTTTATTTGTATACATATATTCATAAGCAAGTAGTTAAAACATATGATTTATAGAGAAAACCTTGAATATTCGTAATATGTGGGGTATTTTAATATATGTATGGTATTTATGTAAAAATATTATTTTAAAATCATTTCTCGTAAAATATTATTTGGGTATACTTGAATTAAATTACGAGTTCAAAATATCATTTATTGCTATTTGGGGGATATTATTTCCAGAAATATAAATAGTTGGATTTCACATTTTTTTATAATTATCCAAAACTAGAAAATCATTTTGGGGGTATAAATCTTGTACTTCATCTATATCGAATGGTTTCAGAAGCCTCGGAGATCCGTTTTTGACATTCTAATATTCAATTTGAAGCCCTTTTCATGCTCTATCTATTGATACCAAAATCATCAGTAAAGGTTGATTAATTTTTAATTTCAAATTTTCGTTCTAGAGCTCGAACCGGGTTCTTGATTTATGGGTGTTTTTGGATGATTTTGAGTTCGTAAATGGCTTTAAAATTGTTTCTGTAGTCAATTAATGTTATTGGTTGTATCGTTTTATTACTTGATGATTGTAGTCGAGTTCTTGGTTTTCTTGAATTTTTAATTTCAATTTTTATGGATAATTCAGGCATAGTTTCTATTATTGATTAAATGAACATGTTATAGGTAAAGTAAGCTTCGATTTGGCATCATAAACGTGATTTTTGGTTATGGATTTATCGAGTTCACCTTTTCGCTGGAAAAGTTCGACTGTGAGCTTGAATTTGATCGGAACTTGAAGTTCTGAGATGCTTTGGAATGATTTTGTTTGTAATAAGACTTCTGTAATCGTATGATAGGGTTTGGAAGTAATTTGGGATTAGAACCGAGCCGTTTTGGTAGGGTTTTGGGCCGCCGGATAGTGACCGGAACGGTCACCGGTTTCTGGGTTTCCCTGATTCCGGCTAGCCGTTCTTGGTCCAACTCGGCTCCGACCCGTTCGGTTTTATAAATAACCCGAGTTTGATCATCTCAAACCTAACCCCCATATTCAAAAATTTGTTTCTGCGGATTTATTTTATAAAATAAATTAAAATTTAGTTTTTAGTTTTAAAAATCATTTTCCTTTTTCTCAATATCATTTTTATTAATTTAGTTAATTATTTTAATGATTAACTAAATTGTTTTAATTCCAACATTTTTTTTCTTTTATTATTTTTAAAAATCCCATTTGATTTTATTATTTATAATTTGTTTTTGTTAATTATTTATGGATTTAATTATTGATTAATTCACTTAATCAATTAATTTTATTCATAAATAGTGAAATAAAATGTAAATATTTTTAATTAATTCAAATAATTCCAAGAATTTTTTTTTAAACTTTAAAAATTATAATTTGGTATTTAAAAATTAATTAATATTATTATTAATTGATTTATTTCCTATTTATTCTTATTTTATTCATAGTAAATGAACAGTTCGTCCGTTTAATACGAAACAAACGCGTCTAGACTCATAATAATATTCCGCTTTCATTAAAAATACTTTTGAGACCCAAATTATTTTGTTTCGAAAGGTCGCTTATTTTACGAGTCATTCTGAGTCGCTTATTTACCAAAAAGACGTATTTTCACCAGATTTCAGTTTTAAACATACCGAGTCGAACCTTTTGATGAACCGAGGCATAGGTAATATGAATTACGTGATATGAGAGTTACGTTTTTTTTGTGCTATATGAATTATGTGCGTACATGGGTCAAGAGTCTTGTGTTTGACTCTTTTATTTATATGTGGGCTATCGTATGGGTAGATAATAGGGCTTTTGACGCGTAATTTGTCGAGTAATTATCGTTTACGCTGATTACATTATATCTTTTAATTATAGATGCGGATCGCTCGAGTTGATCGGGACCAGACATTGGAAAGAATGAAATGGAATGGTATTAGACATATGGCTTCTAGCAATCGCAGGAGCAGCATATCAATGAATTATCGAAAGGAAAGACGGTGATGCCATGAAATGTCAGAATGAAGGATTGTGTTATTGCGTGTGTGACTAACTGTTAAAACTCCAAAGGCAAGTATCTCTATCATCACTTATTGTTCAAGTGATATTTATTCTGAACCCTGGTATGCTAAGTATTGCTTTCTCTATTCTCAGCTCAGAATAGATAAATGTTTTACATATCCCTGAATTAAATGTTTATTATGCAAGTACTCTTCTACTATTCTGTGTTCAGAATATTTAAGTGCTCTACTTATCAAATTACTGGATTTATAAATGTTTTGGATTTTGAGAAAGATGATTTTGTTGTGAGTATTCCTACCCAAGTAAATGGGGGAAAAAAATTATTTTGGGTGTCAATTATTTTGACCCCTTTTCAATAAAAGGTTTTAAGATTGGATCAATGCGTAAGTGACCGGGACGGACGGTCCAGCGGAGGGCTATTGCTAAGTGTTATTTGAAATATTGTGACACAATTTATGCCACAGGTAGATATATTGCCTTTTTATTTGAGTACTCGTGTTTTAGGGACATGTTTCTATGAATCATAGCCTTGTGCTATCACATGGGCTGATCAACATGTGATAGTACGTCCTTCGGTGAAAGATCCTAATGTAAATTATTATATTGCTTTTGACAATCATATACTAAATGATTTATCAACTGTTTCTGTTTTGAATTAAAGGTAAAATGCAGTTTTGATTCAGTTTCTGCTTGATGTGGATATTTAGTTTGTTGTTAAATATCAAAGGTGGTATTAGTATAGATGATTGATGTTGACTTCAGTATAGGATGTTGTGAGCATCAAATTTCATATTGATATCTAATTTGATATGATAACAAAATGAGTATTAATATCTAGCGTTCAGTTTTCAATAAGGTTTATGATTCAGTCCTTAATCATTGTTTCATGTTATTATAGTTTACGATATTTTCGCAAACAGTTTTACCAGTTTTATTCTCGTCAAGATTCAAAGTATTGCTGAAGCATTTCGCTCAAAAATATCAAAAGGATTTTTAATATATTTAAGGAACCAATTCTGGGATTCCTTAACTAAAATTTTCTGTTTCAACAATTATGATTTTAAAATGTTCTGCGCTACTGCAGATATCGGTTTTATATCAAAACGACCCTATATTTGCTAGAATGATCTTGCTAGACATTTATTTCGCTCATACTTGCCCTATTTTTAAATCTAACCTCCAGTGAGGATTAGCTTACGTTGTTTAGCCGCTTAATTCGAGGAAGCAAGAGGAAGCTTTTGGAAGGTGGCTGGTCCAGGGTTTGCGGACTACTGTAAGTTCTATTTTATAAAGTTATATTTATATATGTATTATTTATGTAATGAATCGTTGGTCTAGTATAACTTCGATATGTAATGAATCGTTGGTCTAGTATACTTCTCTTCGAAGTTATACTAGTGGGTTAAGCTTAAGTTTGAGAATTATTGAAAAGAGTTTTAAAAGAAAGTGTAATTTTTTTTATGGAATTTGGATATATTGTTTCCAGAACCGTAACCTGAAAAGATCTTGGATTAGTTTGGGGTCATAGATGCTAAATATCTTCCGCTGGCCTTTGTATATTGATTAAACAGGTTGATTTGGATTGAGGTTTTATAGTGACGACCAAATTCTCTAACCCTGGATTTGGGGGCGTTATAGGTTGGTATCAGAGCTGAGGTTATAGTAAACTAAAAACGAGAGTGTGTAGGAGTGTGTATAGCTATGTGAGGATGCTTGAGCTCAGGTGAGGACGCTTGAGCTCAGATCGAGTTCATGTTGGACTGTTGGATATAGTACCAACGAGTAAGTTAAGATAGGCGCATTCGTTTGAGATGGTTGTATTGAGCTGGACAAAACTCCTGGCAGTTGCAAACTTCTATTGTGGAATCTTTCGAGGCTACTACAATTTGATGACGATGAAGATTATCGATATCCTTGGAACATGAAGAAGTGTCTAGAATCGGATAGCGAGGAAACAGAAGAGTTCAAATAGACTGATAAGTATCAAGACATTGGCAATACCTTCTCTTTCTATAACTCCTTTTGACATATCTAAAAAAAATAATTGTTGGAGGATATATTCCCTAAACACTCATTTTCAATCGTATATATGTTTTAAATGTGCCAGAGACTGTCATGAAACCTATTTTCAGGTTTTGATAGCTCTGTCAAGTTGTGATATTGGACTTCCACTTTTCTTATATGGTGGATAGTTATTGGTGATGTGACACCACCTACTCATTTGGTGTCAGAATTTTGTTCTCTAGATTTCATTTCCTTCAGAAATATCAGCTTTGAAATCTTTTCAGTTCTATTCATTTGATTTTGGATTCCTTTGATATTCTTTTATTCTGACTGAGATGAACAACCCTAACTATAGGGGACACAAGGTATACATGTCTGTGTGATAGGAGTTGGACGGAATGCCATCATTTGTGTGTGTTGTGACTACAAGAAGGATTATAACCTTTAGTAGTGTCTTAATTTGGGCACGCAATATCAAGTTCATTTGATCATATTGATCTCTCAGTTATTCTTTTATTTCAACAATACTTTTTCACAAATTTAGATTTTGGTCCAGCTATGATATGAAATTCTTTTCTCTTTGAAATTTCATGATTTTATCATCTCAAATATTTGAAGGTATGCCAATCAAGTTGAGCTAAGTTATCCTGGACAAGTCAAAGTAAGATTGCGTGTTGGGATTGCCAGTAGCGACAGTGGATTGCAATATGGTTAGAATATTAGTGGCGTATAACAAAGTCATTCTGTTTCTTTATTTCTCACTCTATTTATCTTTATCTCTTTCTTTTTCTTTCTCTTCATCTTTCTTTCTATTCTCCTTTCTCGCAATCAGTAAAAGTAATTCCATTGAGGAATTGGTCAAAGGATGTGGATGGAATAGTGGTGCGGAATGAAGCTTCCGTGATCATTATGTTATACAAGGAATTCAAGTTCATCTGAAATTTTAAGAAAAACTGTGTATGCAAGATTGGGAAGTTGGTAACAGGACCCTTAGTGCTTTCTTCAACCGATTCGGAGGACAGAATCCTTATAAGGAGTAGATTGTAATATTCCATATTTGCAGATATTATTCTTATTATTATTTGAAATTGTTTATGTGATTTTATGTGAATTTTAGTGAATTATATGATAATTGGAATTGATGTTTGGATGTATATATTATTTGAGTATTTTAATTTGTAATATGTCCAGAATAAAGTATAGATAATTATGGTATTTTTCTGGTAATTTTTGGATTGTTATATGATTTTATAATGATTTATACATTTAATAATAATTTTCTGAGTAATTATAAAACTATATTATAAAATCGGGAATCGTCCAATCTCAACCGTTTTTACGTTTATATAACCCGAAACTCTTCCGAAAACTCCTTCCAAACCTAATATGGTAATTCCAGACATTTTCCATGTTTTAACTTTTTCGATCCGGAGTACGGTTTGAACCGTACAAGTCCCGGTACAAAATTTTCGATACAATAATCATTTATGTGGATCAATAAAACCCGTATTCTTGAGAGACAGGATATTTTGATTTGAGTATTACATTCTCTTCTCGTAGGGTATATTATAAGAAGCCCGATTTTGATGATTATCCAAAATTGATACCTAATTGAATTATTTGATTAGTTACTTAGAGGCTAAGTAACCTATTTTCGGATCCAATACGATCCAACGGGTATCAATATTCCATAAGTATAAATAGCCTTTTCTTATTTTATTTGTATACATATATTCATAAGCAAGCAGTTAAAACATACGATTTACAGAGAAAACCTTGAATATTCGTAATATGTGGGTTATTTTAATATATGTATGGTATTTATGTAAAAATATTAATTTAAAATCATTTCTCATAAAATATTATTTGGGTCTACTTGAATTAAATTACGAGTTCAAAACATCGTTTATTAATATTTGGGGGATATTATTTCCAGAAATATAAATAGCTGGATTTTACATTTTTTTTATAGTTATCCAAAACTAGAAAATCAGTTTGGGGGTGAAAATCTTGTTCTTCATCTATATCCAATGATTCCAGGAGCCTCGGTGATCCGTTTTTGACATTCTAATATTCGAATTGAAGCCCTTTTCACGCTCTATCTACTGATACCAAAATCATCAGTAAAGTTTGATTAATTTTTAATTTCAAATTTTTGTTCTTGAGCTCGAACCTGGTTCTTGATTTATGGGTATTTTTGGATGATTTTGAGTTCGTAAATAGCTTTAAAATTGTTGTTGTAGTCGATTTATGCTATTGGTTGTATCACTTTATTGCTTGATGATTGTAGTCGAGTTCTTGGTTTTCTTGCATTTTTAATTTCAATTTTTCGGATAATTCAGGCATAGGTTGCTATTATTAATTAAATGAACATGTTATAGGTAAAGCAAGTTCGATTTGGTATCAAAAACGTGACTTTTGGTTATGGATTTATCGAGTTCACCTTTTTGCCAGGAAAAGTTCAACTATGAGCTTGAATTTGATCGGAACTTGAAGTTCCAAGATGCTTTGGAATGATTTTATTTGTAATCAGACTTATGTAATCGTATAGTAGGGTTTGGAAGTAATTTGGGGTGGAAGCGAGCCGTTTTTGCAGGGTTTGGGGCCGCCGGATAGTGACCGGAACGGTCACCGGTTTCTGTATTTCCCAGATTCCGGCGAGCCGTTCTTGGTCCAACTCGGCTCCAACCTGTTCGATTTTTGAAATAACCTCTCAAACCCAACCCCCATATTCAAAATTGTGTTTCTGCTGATTTATTTTATAAAATAAATCAAAATTCAGTTTTTAGTTTTAAAAATCATTTTTTTTAATTTAGTTAACTATTTTAATGATTAACTAAATTGTTTTAATTCCAACATTTTATTTTCTTTTATTATTTTTAAAATTCCCATTTGATTTTATTATTTATAATTTGTTTTAGTTAATTAGATATTGATTTAATTAATTGATTAATTCACTTAATCAATTAATTTTATTCATAAATAGTTAAATAAAATGTAAATTATTTTTAATTAATTCAAATAATTCCTAAAAATTGTTTTTTAAACTTTAAAAATTTTATTTTGGTATTTAAAAATCAATTAATATTGTTATTAATTGATATATTTCCTATTTATTCTTATTTTATTGATAGTAAATGAACCGTTCGTCCATTTAATACGAAACAAACGATGTCTAGACTCAGAAAAATATTCCGCTTTCATTAAAAATAATTTCGAGACCCAAATACTTTTTTTTGAAAGGTCTCTTATTTTACAAGTTATTTTGAGTCGCTTATTTACCAAAAAGATGTATTTTGACCCGATTTCAGTTTTAAACATACCGACTTTTGACGAACCGAGGCATATGTGATATGAATTATGTGATATGTGAGTTATGTTTTTTCGTGCTATGTGAATTATTTGAGTACATGGGTCAAGAGACTTGTGTTTGACTGTTTTATTGATATGTGGGATATCGTATGGGTAGACGATAGGGTTTTGACGCGTAATTTATCGAGTAATTATCATTTAAGCGATTAAGTTATATCTTTTAATTATAGATGCAGATCGCTCTACTTGATCGGGACCACAAATTGGAAAGAATGAAATGGAATGGTATTAGACATCTGGGTTCTAGCAATCGTCGGAGCAGCATATCAATGAATTGTCGAAAGGAAAGACGGTGATGCCATGAAATGTCAGAATGAGGGATTGTGTTATTGCGAGTGTGACTAACTGTTAAAACCCCAAAGGCAAGTATCCCTATCATAACTTATTGTTCAAGTGATATTTATTCTGAACCCTAGTATGCAAGTATTTATTTTCCTATTCTCAGCTCAGAATAGATAAATATTTTACATATCACTGAATTAAATGTTTATTATGCAAGTACTCTTCTGCTATTCCGTGTTCAGAATAGTTAAGTGATTTACTTATCAAATTACTGGATTTATAAATGTTTTGGATTTTGAGAAAGATGATTTGGTTGCGAGTATTCCTACCCAAGTAAATGGGGAAATAAAATTATTTTGGGTGTCAATTATTTTGACCCCTTTTCAATAAAAGGTTTTAAGATTGGATCAATGCGTAAGTGACCAGGACGGACGGTTCAGTGGAGGGCTATTGCTAAGTATTATATGAAATATTATGACACAATTTATGCCACATGCAGATATATTGCCTTTTTATTTGAGTACTCGTATTTTGGGGACATAGGTTTCTATGAATCATGACCTTTTGCTATCACACGGGCTGATCATCTTGTGATAATACATCCGTCGGTTAAAGATCCCAATCTAAATTATTATATTGTTTTGACAATCATATACTAAATGATTTATCAATTGTTTCTGTTTTGAATAAAAGGTGAAATGCAGTTTTGATTCAGTTTCTGCTTGATGTGGATATTTAGTTTGTTGTTAAATATCAAAGGTGGTATTAGTATAGATGATTGATGTTGACTTCAGTTGGTGATGTTGTGAGCATCAAAGTTCGTATTGATATCTAATTTTATATGATAACAAAATGAGTATTAATATCAAGAGTTCGGTTTTGAATAAGGTTTAAGATTCAGTTCATAATCATTGTTTCATGTTATTATTGTTTACGATGTTTTCGTAAACACAGTTTTATGAGTTTTATTCTTATCAAGATTCAAAGTATTGCTGAAGCATTTCGCTCAAAAATATCAAAAGGATTTTTAATATATTTAAGGAACCCATTCGGGGATTCCTTAACTAAAATTTTCTGTTTCAACAATTATGATTTTAAAATGTTCTGCGCTATTGCAGATGTCGGTTTTATATCAAAACGACCCTATATTTGCTATAATGATCTTACTGGGCCTTTTTTTCGCTCATACTTTCCTAGTTTTTAAATCTAACCTCTAGTGAGGATTAGCTTGCGCTGTTTAGCCGCGTAATTCGAGGAAGCAAGAGGAAGCTTTTGGAAGGTGGTTGGTCCAGGGTTTGCAAACTAGTGTAAGTTATATTTTATAAAGTTGTATTTATATATGTATTAGTTATGTAATGAATCGTTCATCTAGTATACTTCTCTTTGAAGTTATACTAGTGGGTTAAGCTTGAGTTTGGGAATTACTGAAAAGAGTTTTTAAAGAAAGTGAAAAATTTATTTGTGGAATTTGGATATCTTGTTTCTAAAACTGTAACTTGAAAAGATCTTGGATTAGTTTGGGGCCATAGATGCTAAATATCTTCCGCTGGCCTTTGTGTACTGATTAAACAGGTTGATTTGGATTGAGGTTTTATAGTGACGACCAAATCCTCTGAACCCGGATTTATGGGCATTATAGGTTTACTACAGATGGAATTTTGTCAAGAAGGACTCTGTGAAGCATGTGAAAAGGGAAAGTCAAAGAAAGCATCACACAAAAGCAAGGAAATGACAAGTATAACTGAACCTTTTCAGTTAATTCACATGGATTTATTTGGTCTAGTGAATGTGTTGTCACTACCAAGGAAAATATATTCTTTAGTGATAATCGATGATTACTCCAAGTACACATGGGTGTTGTTCTTATAATCAAAGGATGATGCACCACAAATGATAGTTGTTCACATAAAGAAGATTGAGATGGAAGTGAAACTACATGTCCGAAAGATCATATCAAACAATGGAACAGAGTTTAAGAAAGCATTTCTTATTGAATTATGTACAAAGAAAGGTATTTCGAGACAGTATTTAGCACCATGAACTCCAGAACAAAATGGAGTAGTAGAAAGGAAGAATCGTACCTTAGTTGAAGCAGCAAGGACTATGCTAAGTGAATCAAGACTTCCTACCTACTTCTAGGCTGAAGCTGTCAACCCAGCATGTTACACTCAAAATTGTACCCTGATTAATTAAAATCATGACAATAGTCCTTATGAGATTATGGATGACAAGAGACCAACACTGAAATACTTTCATATATTTGGGGCTAAATGCTTTTTGCTTAAGGAAGGAAATGAGCATCTAGGAAAGTTTGATGTTAAGGCAGAAGAAGGCATATTTCTTGGCTACTCCTTGGAATCTAAAGCTTATAGGGTTTATGTGATTGTTGATCAGAAGGTGATTGAAAGCCTTAATGTAAAATTCGATGACACCAAGTTAGCAAGCCTGCAAAGAGAAAAGGATTGTGAATATCTGGAATTTGAAAATCTTTCAGATGATCCTTTGGATGAAGAAGAACCTGAAGATTGCTCGTGTTATACCTACAATACTTGGCAATGATGATCCTGAATTAAGTGGTGGTAATGTTGGAAATGGTGGTTATGATAATCATACAGGAACCCCTATAATAATTACTACTCAAAGATCAGAATTATCAAGTCATGGTGGTAGCAACTCAGGGGGAGTAGGAAGAGGATCTACAGTTCACACTTAACATCATGCTGAACAAGGGGAAACATCAAGATCTTATCTGCCTAAACAAAGAGTTTAGAACATAGTCAATCGCTTTGAACTGATCATTGGTGATCCTGACACAGGAGTGAGAATTAGAAATTCCACACAGAATGAATGTCACTTTTCAGGGTTTCTCTCAGAAATGGAACCAAAGAAAGTGGATGAGGCACTTGAAGATCCAGATTGGGTGATTTCTATGCAAGGAGAGCTCAATCAGTTTGAGAGGCGGAAGGTATGGAAGCTGGTACCCCGACCAAAAGACAAGTCAATATTTGGCACCAAGTGGGTATTCAGAAACAAGTTAGATGAAGATGGCATTGTAATGAGAAACAAGGCCAGAATGGTAGCTAAATGTTACTCTCAAGAAGAGGGTATAGATTATGATGAAACCTATGGACCGGTAGCTAGGCTTGAGGAAATTAGGATGATTCTGACATTCGCAGCACATTCAGACTTTAAAGTTTATCAAATGTATATGGAGAGTGCATTCCTGAATGGGGAGCTAGCATAAGAAGTGTATATGGAATAACCTCCAAGGTTTGAAGATCCAAATCCGGCAGGCTTTATATACTTTCTATTCGAAGCCCTCTATGAACTCAAGCAAGCTTCAAGGACATGTTATGACATTCTCTCAGAATTTCTACTTGAAATAAGTTTTACTAGAGGTGTTGTTGATAAAACTCTGTTTCATAAAATGCATAAATATGATATGATATTAGTTCAAGTATATGTTGATGAGATTATATTTGGCTCTACTAATGATGATCTTTGCAGGAGATTTTCTAAGCTAATGAAGAGTAAGTATGAAATGAGCATGATGGGAGATCTGAACTACTTTCTTGGATTACAAGTGAGTTAAAGGAAAGATGGTATAATCATTTGTCAATTTAAGTACATCAGAGAATTCCTCAAGAAGTACAATCTGGAAGATTCAACTCCGGCTAAGACTCCAATGCCAATAACCTCTAAGCTTGATCATGACAAAACTAGTAAGAAAGTTAACATCACAAGCTACAGAGGAATGATAGGCTCATTACTATATCTTATAACAAGTAGGTCGGATAATATATTTGCAACATACTTATGTGCTAGATTTCAAGATGACCCTATAGAGTCTTCTCTTATAACTGTTAAAAGGATTTTTAAGTATCTTAAGGGGACTCCAAATCTTGGTATTTGGTACCCTAAAGGTACAGGTTTTAACCTAGTCGGCTATACAGATTCAGATTTTGCTGGTTGTAAGATTGATCGGAAAAGTACTTCAGGAAGTTGTCAGTTTCTTGAAGAAGGTTGGTATCCTGGCATAGCAAGAGGCAGTACTCAGTATCCACATCAACTGTTGAGGCTGAATATATAGCTGTTGCAAACTGTTGTGCTCAAATCTTGTGGATGAGGAACCAACTCCGGGATTATGGTCTGTTAATGTCAAAGATTCCAATATTCTGCGGCAATACTTGTGCCATAGCAATCTCCAACAACCCAGTTCAGCACACAAAGACAAAGCATATTGATGTAAGGTATCACTTTATCAGAGAGCATGCCACCAGTGGCACTGTGGAATTAGATTTTGTACCCACAGAGGATCAAATTGCAGACATCTTCACAAAATCACTTGATGAAAACACTTTCTCTAAGTTGGTTAGTGAACTCAGGATGTTAAATCTTTATAATTAATAAATTAGAAGTCAGTAACTGTAATTTGCCTTGGATAAATTCACTTGTTATTTAATTTCAATATTTTAATGACATGCGAATTTATTTTCCATTATTTATTCCTCGTAATTCAAATATTTGTGTGCTTATATCTAATTGATAAATATTTTAGCACATTTATATTTATAAACTGTTTGAAAATAATTTAATCATAACTGATTAAGTTATAAGTAAAATAATGTAGCATAATTTCTGATTTAATAGATTGGGATATATCAATTCAATGATAAAAGTTTCAATTTTAATAATTAGAGTTGTGATTTATTAACTTTAGTGGACTTAAATACTTTAATATTTAAAGGAGTTCTATCAAAGTTATATTGTATAATGTAGCATAATTTATTTCATAAAAATGTAATATTATCAAATTAATGATAATAATTATATAATTATGAATAAAATTATGAATTATCAATTTGATGGATTTTAAATAAATCAATATTTAAAGAATTCATCCAATTAATATTTTAGCATGCACATTATTTGTTTTGGATTTATTAATTTACTTCATTTATGAAAAAGGATTAATAAGTTATTTAAACAAAATAAATATTTTGGAATAATTCGATTTTTTTTCTAAGTACAAGTGTATGACCTTGGGGTCGCAAGTTAGATTTTATATGGTAAATAAATCTGACTTGCGACTAGAGGGAACTACAAGGACTTAGTTTTCTTTTCTATTTTGTTCACCTGTAGTCGCAAGCTACTACATAAGAGGGTACTTAGTCGCAACTTAGAATCTATTCTAAGTAATCTGTTGGCCCCTCTAGTCGTAAGTTAGACATTTGGGACTAACACTTGCTAACTTGCGACCTAACCACCCCTGTGGTCGCAAGTTAGACACTTGGAATATTTTTTTGTGTCTGTGTGTATATATAAGCCCTCCAATTCATTTTCATTCACTTATATACACACAATACACATCATCGCAAGAAAGAAGAGAGAGAACAATTTTTTAATCGATTAAATCCCTACCAAAACTCTTCCAAATTTTATAAAAATTACTGACCATTGAAGCCCATGACTTGTACTTTCATTTGACTATCAAAACTTGTGATTTCACCGTGAATCAAAAGAGATATAAATATGTGGTTTATTGATCTTTAAGGCTCTGTTTGGTTAAGATTAATTGGTTTAATTATTTTCTCTCTAAGGGTAATCTTGAATATTTAGTAGGTATTAATTTATGTGTGTTGTTTTCACTTATTGTTTTCATTTTTTGTGCACAATTATTTTGTTTTACTGATCAAAATTTTATTCTCATTTTTTAATTAAAATGACGGATTATATAAAGATACCAAAAATAAATTATGTCTCGGTCATCGAACGTAATCCAGCTAAAATAGGTGATTTCGAAAAATGGATTCGTTTTCTGAATGAGCACTTGATTTTGCACTATACTTTAGTTACTAATGTCTAATTAAATGTGGAGCTCCTCAGATATATACACACTACAGCTGAAGAAACATCAGATGATAATCAGCTAGGGTTCTATTTCTTCATTGGTGATCAAACAATTAGAATCACTACGGATGATTTCAATGAACATCTCAATCTCCCTATAGATAATTTTGATAACTTACCACATAAATGGGAACTATACAACTTCTTCAAATCCATCAGGAACACCATCCCCAATGACACAATTCCAAAGTACTTCAATAAAAGTCATCTACCCAAATCATGGAACCTGTTCTTTAATATCCTACTTACTGTCTGGCCCCCAAGACCGGTGGATTTCATGGACTAAGACAGTTCAATCAGGAAGTTGGATTAGCTGTTGCTCATAATATTCGAATCAACTTTGGACGTCTATTCATGGCAGAGATCTTGGAGAACCAATCTTAGAAACAAGATCACATCATGTATATCAGGTTTCTCCATATTGTTCTTAATGGTAAGATGACAGAAGATCAAAAAGCCCTGGTTCACAGTGATAATCTGGAAGACTCCCAAGTGCTATCATCAAAAATGTTGGTTAAGCTGCTCAGACAGACACTTTATCCCAACAACAACCCCATTTATCTAACATACTTCATGGAAGAGTACTTTGATTCAATTGCTCAAGCTGATGGTGTTCTAGATCAACAAAATGTTAAGCAATATGTTCCCCAACCTGATGTTGATTATAATGACTCGTATATTTTTGTATTATTTAAAAGTGTAATTGTTGAATAATTAAATAAAAAAAATATATGTATTGGGTCTGTCAGCTGTGTGACGTCTTGTTAATACTTATGTTTGATTATTGGTGTATAGGGATTATTTGCGTAATTAATTATTGAGCCGTATTATTTTGTTTTCTCTTTTAAAAGTGGTTTTATTGCATTTTTATTTCCATAAATATTTGGATTATCTCAAAATTATTTTTATGGTTTTATAATTTCAATAATTATTTTTGGGATTTTATAAAATTTAGAAATCAATATTTCATTAATTATTTATCATTAAATGATTTTCTGATTACATTTATTTGTAAAATCAATATTTAATTCCAGGATGCTTCAAAATTACGAAACTCCTATTTTATTAATTTTGGAATATTTTAAGAATTTTAAAATTATTTTAGAAATTTTTGGGATTAAATTCACCCCCACATTTATTCGTTAAATCGTAAAATGTGGGTCTATTGTGCGATTCAAAAATCCTCTAAAAAAATATAAAATCTTTATTTTATTAGCTTTTATTTATTCCGAAAATTCTAAAACTATTTTTGATTTATTCTGATGTGTTTACACCCGCAAAATGCATTTCTAAATTTAGAACACGGTGTCAGAATTGGGTTTTTTGTATCAGCCCACGTGTCAACTAATAGACACGCGGCTGTAAAATAGAATGCAGTGTGCTATTATCTTTTTATTCTTATCACTTTCCTGATTCAATCTCTCTCCTTCAATCTCTCTCATCTCTTTGAATCTCTCTCACTCCTCTCTTCTCCCTCGTCTCCATCTCTCTCGCCTCTCTCGTCTCTTTTGTTTCTCCCTGTTTCTCTCCCCTTCCCCCGTTTCTTCCCTATTGCCTCCGTTCTCTTCCTCCGCCGCCTAGTTCCGGTGAGTCTTGGTGGTTTGATTAGTTATGTTTGGTTATATATATATACTGTGTGTGTAGATATATGTTCATGTGTGTGTGATACTGTGGTGTGTGTGAGTGTTGTTGTGTGTGTTTGTTCCCTGTGTTCCATATGTCATGTTACCTTGCTGTGCCGCCTGGTTTTTGGTTGTTTTCCGGCCGCCCTGTTTTTTTCTGGTGGCACGTGATTTACACGCACGCGTGTATGTATATTTTGCGCAGTCTGTTGTTAGGACGAAAACACGCGCTAATTTTACACGCAAGTATACGCGTTCGCAAGTAATATAAAATTCTTTCTAGTTCGTTCCCATATAGACTGGTTTAGGTTAAGTTCAATTTATGTACTTATGCAACAATGGTATGGTTATTATTCAATGCTGAGATGATAACAAGTTGATATTGTTTATAACTACGAAATTATACTAGCTACAATTAACTAAGAGAATTATGGTTGAAATACTTATATGACACAAACATGGGATTCTGACTAATTACTACTTCATTCAAAGTCATTGTTCTTAACATTAACATGTGATGGTAATGACAACTAATCAGATAACACGAAACTAGTAAATGCCAACTCTCATTGTATGAATACCCTACTACCAGACATCCATAAAAGAGATAGAAGCTGAATAGACACCAATTATATTGAGACCCTATGTAATAACCCAAAAATTTTGGACTTTTTATAACCCTTATGAATAGTGATTTTGCTGATTATGCTGAATAAGAAAACTTTTCATGCCACACTATGTAGGGGTTCTTTTATTGATATTTTGAGATCTTATTAGTACTCTATATGGTATATAAGTGTATGTAAAGATCGTCAGAATCCAAATTCGAACACTTGGATTTTTCCGGAAAACCCACCAGATATAGAAAGAATTGAGTATAAGGTACCATGATAAAAAGGATTTAAATTCAAGGATTTTAAGAGAAGATCATAAAAAGGAATATAAAATATTGAGAAAGGTTTAGGGGAAACCCAAGTAATAAGATCCCGGATATGATCCCTCCAATGATAAACGCGAACGAAAGTTAAGGGAACCGTATAACAGATAAGAGGTCATTAGCCAAGTAATTAAGGGTTAATCAAAGAAGTTAGGGGATGATGATGTCATCACACCAACAAGAAGAAGACAAGTGTAACAAGATGACCTAAGCTTGATGACATAAGCATGACAAAGTGGGAAGGATTGGTTGGTTGATTGTGAGCCACACATTTTTCACCATGGTAAAAAGCAATTAACCAACAAAAGGAAGCAACCAACTAACGAATATCATAACACATATACAAATTGAAAGTTGACTTTCCATTTTCAAGAAGGAAGCCTCGGCTTCTTCATCCTTTCAAAGAAAAGAAAATCAAAAACCAAGATCCAAGCATTGTTAAATTGTGAGGTAATTATCCAAGTTCCCTTATACTTAGATATAGTTATCCTATGAATCTAAGCTTCCATTTCCTTCACAATCTCTTTCAATAAATCATTGAAGAAGAGAGTGAATAGTGTTTTCAAGAACTTGAAACTTTTGATCTTGTGTTTTTGTTTAGATATAGCTTTCGTAAGGATTTTCAAGGGTTGTTTCAAGCTCTTTAGTTACTTCTACTCACCAAGGAAGGTATAATCTCTTATCCTAGCCTTATTATTGAATATTTAGAGCTTGTTATGATTGATATAGTCCATGGAAAGTATGATTCTTGTATATTTAGAGTGTGGTTGGATTTGTAATGAGTTTGAGTTGTAAATCTTGGATTATTGGTTAATGAACTTAAGTATAGCTTTTAGTTCATGTTTTGGGGTAGTATAAATTGGAAAATCTTGAGATGTTGGGACTGATGTAGTGAATTTTGGATGGAGTTTGGTTGTAATGTTGATTGTGGGTTGATTTGTGGATTGATTGGAGTAGTTTAAAATTTGGTAATCGTGTAAACATAGTCGTTGTAATGAATAACTATTAATCGAATAAGGTTTATTCGATAACTTTATTTTATTTAATGAATATTATTTTTAATATTCATTCAAGGGCTTATGACTCCGCTTCTTTTATTAAATAATATACTTTATTTTATTAAAGAATAAAGTTTCGATAATCAAACTTATTTTCGATTATTCAAATAAAGATCGTATTTTCGTATAAGTATATCTTTGGTTATTTATTATTCATTTCAAGTATGAGTTGTAAAACTTCTACTTCAATTATTTTTATAAAGATTATCCTTTATGGGAATATTATTTAAATAATAATATTCAGATAATTTCTAATATATCGAGACTGATTTATTTTATTAAATCAGCATTACTCCAAACATTCTTAAAAATATTTTTGAGTCTTCAAAATGATTTTTAAAAGTTAGAGCGGATCCCAAAACTCATTTTTTAGATTTAAGATCTTCCTTTCGAAGGGGATTTAAATACTCGCTCAAAACCTGAAGGATTCGGCTCTGTGGTTATTTTATATTCGCAACGAGGTTGCTATTTTGAGAAAATTTTGATTACTTGCCCAACGTTCGGGAAGTAAGTCCATCTATTTGAGTCGGCATAAGCAACATGGGCTCAGTGGGCGTCCATGAAAGTGTAAGTGGCTCAATGGGAGTCCATCAATGTGTAAGTGGCGGAGTGGCAGTCCAGCATAGGTCCTAATGCGGCCAGGGTGATGACCAGTGGGGAATTCGTCCATCTACTAGTAGAAAAGGTTACTTATTGGTATCTTTGCCTGATCAGCAAGATATCGGGTTTATGCCAATTCTTTTCTTTCCAAATTCATTGGATATTGCAACTCTGTTCATACTTTACATGACAGAGGTTTTCAGGAATTATAAGAGAGATATATATGAATATATATATATATATACATATATATCGGGACTTGATGAAGTATCTCGTAACTTCATTTCATTCAATAATATTTCAAAGGTCGAATATATTCAAGTCTTATGTTGTAGTCCCACCTATGTGATGAACTTCAAAAACTTATTATACTTTGAACAGTGGTAGTTCAAGTAGTTTTCTAAAATGATATAAGTATAGTGAAGTAATTGGTAACTTCATCTTCCTTTAAGCTTATATCCAGTAAGTAATTACCTTACACTTGATAAAGGTTTCCAGTAAGTTATCCATTTAGATACTTGCATTATTGTTTACACTATATATTATCTTGCGAGCTGTAATGCTCACTCTTGCTTCATTTTTTCATCAGACAAAAACAGTTAGGAAAGATGGCCAGACTCAAGCAGACCCAGCGCAAGAGCGTGGGAAGCGTCTCGCGTCTTCCCGTTGATATCGTAGCTGCTATAGCTGTAGAGGTAGATCTATTTGTAGATCAGGCATTCTACTTTTGGGAATCAATTATGTATAATTATAACTTGTGGCAGATAATGGCAATTAACTGTAAACTTATCAAGTAATCATTTTGGGTTGTAATAACTTTTAAATTGTGGATTCAAGGACTTGTACTTATTTCAATTTCATCTCTGAGACTATAACGTGTTGTGTTATGTGTTAGTGTGGGGTCACAACATGAGGTTATTTATTATTAATTAAGTTAAGCGATATTATGGAAAGAAAGACCATGACGACCCGGATCCCCGACCCCGGATCTGGGGGTGTAACAGAAATGGTATCAGAGCTAAGCGTTATAAACCTTAGAGATGATGTGACGGTATAATAATAAACTCACAAAGATAATAAGAACTCTTGCCAAGTTCATGGTCGGACTACTTAAAGTAGCACTGACGGTTAAAACCCTTACGGGAATTCTTATAAGTATCATGATAGTAACTTAGCTCGTTTAATGTGTAGGCGCATAAGATAGAGGACCCAGAGATGTTCGAGCGTGAGCATGATGAGGCACTGCTAGATGCCGAGGATCAGGAGGAGCCTGATATAGAGGAGGAGGACCCCTCAGAGGAGTCAGAGGCAGAGGTTATTGCGATTTCAGATGAGGAGGACCCGGATGAGGTCCCGGTGGCTGAGGAGCATGTCGGAGCTATAATGGAGTATACTGGTACCCCTCTACCCTCACTCCCCGTGGTCAGAGCTCCTACCCCTCCACCACTATCTTGGAGCCCCTATGATGTCAGTTCTGAGATCCATACTCCCGAGCCTAGGCAGACCGAGGAGGCACCCCCAGCGGCTCCGGATTCACCATCTCTCGACCCCACCCATAGGCAGTCTTTGTTAGCTCACGGCTATGTTCAGGATGTTCTGAGGACTCGAGTGGCTGTTGCTGAGGCCCGGCTGGATGAGGTCAGGAGAGAGTTAGATGCAGAGAGAGCTGGTAGGCATGCACGAGCTCATGAGGCTAGAGCTACCATACCCCGATCCCTGAGGAGGGAGCTGACTGGGATAGAGCTCATGGCCCGTGCGAGACTCCGATCACTTCAGGGAGACAGACATGGCAGGATATCCAGGACGCAGGCTGATTACAATTTTTGTCATGCGATGGAGAGAGTGTGGGAGTTGACCCACTCCGGTGATTGATTTAGGACTAGTGATGTGGTAGTCCAGTCGTCTAGTTAGTCGAGGCCATAGTAAGAGCCAATTTTCCGGGATGGTTGACTTGTATATAGTATTCCTTTCTCTGACTAGACAGATAGACTCATGTATTTCACTTTTGGGCAGATGACTGTAGCACTGTTGTACTTTTGACCAGATCGAACTATGTATTCCTCGCATTATGTATATATTTGTTTCCTTTTAGTCCAGCTCTTTAAGTGACGAGATCACTGTTTTTATCGTTATTATCACTGCACTTCTTATTAGAACTGTCATTATATAATATAATTGCGAGATACGTTCTCCCCATTATAGAAACTGTGCAAGGCACAATCTTGTGTATGACTGTGACCTAACGTTGAAATTTCCAAAATTTATCAGTATCATGCCGCCAAGAAGGATTGGAACTAGGGCAGACCCTGGATTTGAGGACCAGGGAAGCCATAACTAGGATGGTAGGAACCAAGAACACAGTGAAGAGGAAGATGAGGATTATGTTGAACAGGATGACTCCCAGTATGAAGAGGAGGAGGAAACATTTGATGTTGAAGGATTTGAGATAGAGGCTGAAGAAGGAGAAACTGAGGTTGAGCAAAAGGTACCAAACCCGGGCATGGATCCCATGGGGCAGTTCATGCAACTACTAAGGCAGAACTTGGAACGTCAACCCAACCCACCCCCTCAAGGAAATAACAATGTTGTGGCAAACTCTTTCAGGGCTTTCAAGTCCCTTAAGCCCCCTGAGTTCCACGGATCAGCCGACCTTGTTGAGGAAAGGGCATGGCTAAAGGAAATGGAGAAATCCTTTGAGATTCTGAGTACCGATGAGGCATCAGAAGACTGTATTTTCTACCTACCTTCTGAAAGGAGAGGCCAACTACTGGTGGGAGGCCAAGAAAAATATGGAGATAAATGTTATCATAACCTGGGAGAGGTTCAGTCAGTTGTTTATGGGAAAATATTTCCCGAGGTTTATGGAGAACCAGATGGAGCTCAAGTTCTTGGAGCTAAAGCAGAATAACCTATCTGTAGCAGAGTACGAAGCAAAATTTACTGAGTTATCAAGGTTTTTGCCAGAGTTTGTGAGCACCGAGGAAAAGAAAGCTAGGAGGTTTCAGCAGGGACTAAAATCGTGGATTCAGAATAGGGTGGCAATCCTTGAGCTTACAGATTATGCCACTCTGGTGCAAAAGGCAACAATTGCAGAAGCCGAAAGTGAACAGATGTAGAAGGAAAGAGAGAAGATGGGAATAAAGACGAAAAGTATGAGCATGGGTGGAGGTTCTGCAGGAGGGAGCTTCCCAACTAGATTTAATCGAGGAGCAGTGTCCCTACCGGGAATGAGTACTGGGTTTAAGCGGCCCGTGAGTGTGAATGTGAGCCAGAGCGGCCAGAAGTCAATAATGTCCTATTCCAAACAGTCTCGACCCCCATTGCCAGCCTGTTATACTTGTGGAAGGATGCATTCTGGGGAGTGTAAAGGAAAGCCAGTAACCTGCTTTAAGTGTGGTCGAGAGGGTCACTATTCAACTAAGTGCCCTTCGTCAACCCCTTCTGTCATTCCAACCACCACTTGTCATCAGTGCGGATGCCCGGGTCATTGGAAGAGGGAATGCCCAATGAATAAACCATCAGCTTCAGGAGCAAGCAGGGCTGCTTCTAATAAGCCACCTACTGCAAGGACTTTCAACATGACAGTTCAAGATGCTATGAAAGACTCAGATGTGATAGCAGGTACCGTTTCTCTAAATTCAGTCAGTGCAAATGTTTTATTTGATTCGGGAGCAACTAAATTCTTTATATCAAAGGACTTTGCACATAAATTAAGACTTAAGGTGGAACCCTTGATAGAACCCTTACAAGTAGAAATAGCCAACCATGAAGTTATTCTTGTTAACCAGATTCACCCCACCTGTGAGTTAGGCATAGGGGAACAATCTTTTAGTGTTGATCTGATTCCTTTTAAGTTAGGGGAATTTGATATAATTTTGGGAATGGACTGGCTATCTAGCAATGATGCTCAGATAGACTGTAAGGGGAAGAAAGTTAAGTTGAATATCCCAGGGAAGAAAAGAGTCATATTCAGAGGGAAGAGGCAGACGCAAAAATTTTTAACCATGGCCCAGGCCAATAAGATGCTACGAAAAGGAAATGAGGCTTACTTAGCCTATGTGATGGATACGTAGAAGGAGGTGCCCAACTTGCAAGACATTCCGGTAGTCAACGAATTTGAAGATGTATTTCCACAAGACCTTCCGGGACTACCACTCAATAGAGTGATTGAATTTGCTATTGAGTTGGCCCCAGAGATGGGGCCAGTTTCAAAGGCACCATACCGGTTAGCCCCATTAGAAATGAAGGAATTGGCTACCCAATTACAAGAGCTTTTGGATAAGGGTATGATAAGACCTAGTGTGTCTCCGTGGGGAGCACCAGTGTTATTTGTTAAGAAGAAAGATGGGAGCATGAGGCTATGCATCGACTATCGAGAGTTGAACAAGCGAACCATAAAGAATAGGTACCCGTTACCCAGAATAGGCGATCTGTTCGACCAGCTAAAGGATGATGTTTACTTTTCCTAGATTGACCTGAGAACTGGATATCACCAACTAAAGATTAAACCCGAAGATATTCCCAAGACTGCGTTTTGAACCAGGTATGGGCACTATGAGTTCTTGGTAATGTCCTTTGGATTAACCAACGCCCCAGTGGATTTCATGAATTTAATGAATAGAGTATTCAAGAAGTACTTGGACAAGTGTGTGTGATAGTTTTTATCGATGATATTTTAATCTACTCAAGGACCGAGGCAGGACATGTAGAGCATTTAAGGATAGCTCTAGGAATACTCAGAGAGGAACAGTTGTTTGCCAAATTCTCGAAGTGTGAACTCTGGCGGACTGAAGAACAGTTTTAGGACATGTGATCAATAAGGAAGGAGTATTGGTTGACCCCTCCAAGATAGAGGCGGTCTCAAATTGGGAAAGGCCAACCATACCCACTGAGGTAAGGAGTTTTATAGGATTGGCCGGCTACTATCGTAGATTTGTACAGGATTTTGCGAAGATCGCAGCTCCTTCGACACGACTTACTCGTAAGACAGAGAAGTTTGAATGGACAGAAAAATGCGAGAACAATTTTCAAGAATTAAAGAAAAGGTTGGTAATGGCCCCGGTGTTGGCGTTGCCAGACGGAAAAGGAGATTTTGTGATATATAGTGACGCATCGCACAAAGGATTGGGGTGTGTGCTTATGCAGCACGGTAAGGTGATAGCGTATGCTTCGAGACAACTGAAGGAATACGAGATTAGATATCCTACTCATGACATTGAGCTCACGGCAATAGTTTTTGCCTTAAAAATTTGGAGGCACTACTTGTATGGAGAGAAGTGCGAGATTTTCACAGACCATAAGAGCCTCAAGTACATATTCACGTAGAAAGAGCTCAACATGCGTCAGAGAAGATGGTTAGAACTAATCAAGGATTATGATTGTGAGATTCTCTATCATCCAGGGAAAGCCAACTGTGGTGGCTGATGCCCTTAGCAGGAAGGAAAGACTCAAAATGATAATGACTTCGGAGGAATTGATAAGGGATTTCGAGAAAATGGAAATAAAAGTAAAGGTAACCAGAACCGGAACTGAAAAGCTGCTTGAGATCTCGATGCTACCAGAGTAATTGGAAAAGATTAGATTGTGCCAAGAAAAAGTAATGAATGAAGGCAGATAGTCAATGACTGGAGAAGAGATCCATACTGAGAGAGATGATAAGGGGATAATGAGGTATTCCTACAGGATTTGGGTTCCAAATGTTCAAGAGCTTAAAGACGAGATTTTGGATGAAAGCCATAGTTCAAGGTATTCCATTCACCCGGGAAGCACCAAGATGTATAGGGATTTGAAGGAGTATTACTGGTGGCCCAACTATGAAGAGGGACGTGGCAGAATGGGTAAGCAAATATTTGACTTGCCAAAGAGTAAAGGCAGAGCACCAAAGACCCAGTGGACTTTTACGACCCCTGGAGATTCCCGAATGAAAATGGGAACAAATAGCTATGGATTTTGTTGTAGGCTTACCAAGGAGAAAGCCAATCATGATGCCATATGGGTAATTATAGACCGACTTACAAAGTCAGCTCACTTCATTCCTATCAATGAGAGATACACAGTCGATAGAATGGTGGACATTTACCTTAAGAAAATAGTGACGCGTCATGGAGTCCCATCGTCCATTGTCTCAGACCGAGACCCCAGATTCAACTCCAGATATTGGAGGAGCTTTCAAGAATGTGCGGGAACCAAATTAGACATGAGTACCACTTACCATCCCCAAACGGACGGGCAAAGTGGAAGGACCATCCAGACACTAGACGATATGTTGAGAGTCTGTGCAATAGACTTTAAAGGGAGTTGGGATGATCACTTGCCGTTGATTGAGTTTTCTTATAATAATAGCTTTCATGCCAGCATCAGAATGCCGCCTTATGAGGCCCTGTATAGAAGAAGGTGTTGATCTCCCTTATATTGTGATGAAGTAGGGGAGCGAAAGATGCTCGGACCCGAAGTGGTTCAAAGGACCAAACATATAGTGGATCTTATCAGAGGATGGCTTGTAGCAGCCCAAGACCGACAGAAGAAGTATGCAGACCTAGCCCGAAAGGACAAAGAGTATGAAGTAGGGGACTTAGTATTGCTAAAAGTATCCCCTTGGAAGGGACTGATGAGGTTTGAAAAGTAAGGGAAACTAAGCCCAAGATATATTGGACCTTTTGAGATACTAAGACGGATTAGAAAGTTAGCCTTACGAGCTAGCCTTACCCCCGAACCTACAACAAGTTCATAATGTGTTCCATGTGTCAATGCTAACGAAGTATCATCGGGATGCCAGGAACATAGTGGAATATGAGCAGGTGGACATGCAACCAGACCTGACTTACGTGGAGAAACCTGTGAAGATTATGGATAAGAAGGAGCAGATGCTTCGGACCAAAGTGATCAAGCTAGTCAGAGTGCTATGGCAGAATCATAATGTGGAGGAATCAACTTGGGAACTAGAGAGCGCAATGCTAGAAAAGTACCCCCATTTGTTTTCTATCTGATTCCGGGACGGAATCCTTTTAAGAGGGGGAGACTATAATAACCCCAAAAAATTTGGACTTTTTGTAACCCTTATGAATAGTGATTTTGCTGATTATGTTGAATAAGAAAACTTTTCATGCCACACTATGTATGGGTTCTTTTATTGATATTCTGAGATCTTATTAGTACTCTATATGGTATATAAGTGTATGTAAAGATCGTCAGAATCCAAATTCGAACACTTTGATTTTTCCCGAAAACCCACCAGATACATAAAGAATTGAGTATAAGGTAACATGATAAAAAGGATTTAAATTCAAGGATGTAACACCCCAAAATCCGAGGGTCGGGGATCCGGGTTGTCACGAGTTCCATTTCCCTTAATAACACCCAATCTTAATAAACAATCTAACTACTCCGTACTGTGACCCCACAATAAACACACACACCACAAGTTATAGTCTCAGAGATGAATATCCAAAAATAACATGAGTCATTTTATTCCACAATTATTTGCCATTACACCTTAAAAGGGTTTCTGAATAAATTTACATTTTCCTTGCCATTATTACAATTCATAAATATACATAAGTCTGGTACATCAAAAGTTGAAAGCCTAGCCTATTGGTAGATCCTACCTCAGCTACAACGGCATCAACGCCTACAGGAAACTGCGGAATGTTTCCTATTCGCTCGCGAATTGGGAGCTTGATCCTGTTCATCTTGTCTATCTGTTGTTGTGTGATGAAAGAAGAAAGCAAGGGTGAGCAACACGCCCACCGAAATAATATGTATAATAATTAACAATATATGAGCATTCTCAAAGTACTCATGAAAGTCTTGGTCAAAAGAAATGAACCAAGTTGATATCTTAACGCGACCAAGTCGCAAAATATTCAGTATATAAGTATATATACTTTTCATAATCTTTGAAATCCTCTTCCATGCATAATATACACAGAGTTTCAGTTTATAACTATATAAAAATATCATTGCAAGGTGATCTCATATATCTAGCCTTGTCTAAGCATTTTTTGTGAAAATCTTTGTCATGCATAAGATAATCATTAACCAGATATAAGTTGAAAAGATGAAGTTACAAGATACTCCAATATACTTATATATTTTCCGGATACTACTTGAACTACCACCGTTGAAGGTATCATCAGTTTCAAAAGTTCATCACATAGACGAGACTACAAGAAAAGGTTTGAATATATTCAATCTTTGAAATATCATTCAAAAGAAATGAAGTTACGAGATACTTCATTAAGTCCCGATATATATATATATATATATCCATATATATCTCTCATACATTTCCTGAAAACCTCTGTCATGTAAAGTATGAACAGAGTTGTAATATCCAATGAATTTGGAAAGAAAAGAATTTTGGCATAAACCCGATATCTTGTTGATCAGGCAAAGATACCAATAAGTAACCTTTTCTACCGTAGATGGATGAATTCCTCACCGGTCATCACCCTGGCCGCATTAGGATCTCGCGCTAGACCGTTACCCGGCCACTCACGCGTGGATGGACTGTCACCCAGCCTCTTACACCTTCATAGACCGTACCCCGACCTGTCGCTTATGCTGACTCAATTAGATGGACTTACTTCCCGAACATTGGGCAAGTAATCAAATTGTTTTCTCAAAACAGCAACCACGTTGCGAATATAAAATACACCGCAGGGCCGGATCCCTTAGATTTTTGAGCGAGTATTCAAGTCCCCTTCAAAAGGAAGATCTTAAATTTGAAAACGAGTTTTGGGATCCGCCCTAACTTTTAAAATCATATTGAAGACTCGAAAACATTTTTGAGAATGTTTGGAGTAATGCAGATTTAATGAAATAAATCAGTCCCGATATATTAGAAAATATCTGAATATTATTATTTAAATAATATTCCCATAAGGATAATCCTTATAAAAATAATTAAAGTAGAAGTTTTAAAACTTATACTTGAAATGAATAATAAATAACCAGAGATATACTTATACGAAAGTACGATCTTTATTTGAATAATCGAAAATAAGTTTGATTATCGAAACATTATTCTTTAATAAAATAAAGAATATCATTTAATAAAATAAGCGGAGTCATAAGTCTTCGAATGAATATTCAAAATAATATTCATTAAATAAAATAAACCGAGTCATAAGTCCTCGAATGAATATTCAAAGTAATATTCATTAAATAAAATTAATTGAGTCATAAGTCCTCGAATGAATATTCAAAGTAATATTCATTAAATAAAATAAACCGAGTCATAAGTCCTCGAATGAATATTCAAAGTAATATTCATTAATAAAAATAAAGTTATTGAATAAACCTTATTCGATTAATAGTTTTGAAAACTATATCTATATCTATATATAAATATATATAATATACTCGGGAACATCGACTCCCGGTTTTAGAAAATATTCGCCTTTAGGTCCCCTATACTAAGGGTATACGCAACTACTGCTTATCTCTAGCATAGGTATTATGCAATTATAAGCATTGGAATCAACAGATAGATATCAAGATTACGAAACAGACATGCATATAAACCATATCAGCATGCTCCAATATATCGCAAGATTTGCTAATTAACCAACATGCATCTATCACAAGATAATGCACATACATATATACATCACAACAACAGTATAACGGGTAGAAAACTTGCCTGAGTGTTCCGGGGTAGACTTAAGCTTAGAGTGGGTCCGATAACCTATGAACAACAACATAAGTCGAAATTAAACCCCGGTCGCTTAAGAAACTAGACTTTAACCAATTGAACCCTAACGTTCACTTATGGTAACTTATACGCTTAACGAATCACATAAGTCATTCGAGTACCCTCGGCTCCACTATTTTTAATAAATTAACCATTAAGAGTTTTAAGGCGATTCTTTTGCGAGCACCTTACCAACTGCCTAATCCACTTTACATAAATGTTTCATACTCCAATTAGTCATTTAAGGGCCTTAACCAAGGTTTCAAAATAAGGCGAGGGGTAATGGTTCGGATCGCGAAACGCCGTTACTTAAAACGGTCGTTTCTCCTAAACCGTACATTGGATTCAAACGAACCACATATCAAAACGAAGCTCGTAACATGAGCTATCTAATCATGGAAATGGTCAAAAATTAACATTGAGTTCACGGGTCCTAATGTTAAGAACAAAAACAGTCTAGGGTAATCGCACATTACGACGACTATGTTTACGCGATTACCAATTTCGTACAACTCCAATTCAATTCACAAACAACCCACAATCATCACCATTCCACCATCATTCAACCACAATACAATATCATTCAACCATAATACAATATCATTCAACCATAACTCAATATCTCAACTTATTCATCTAAACCAAGTCAAAAATGTGGCCAAGAACTTTAAATCCAACAAGTATCACTCCTAACTCCAAAATCAACAAAACCACTTACTAAATAAAGCTCTAAACATGATTACACACCCATTACACTAACCCATCATCTAAACATTAGGAAATCCAAACAACAAAACTTAAGACTAAGATCATGAAGAGTTATACCTTCCTTGAAGCTTTTAATCCATGAAAGATCCTTGGAATGCCCATGGAAGCCTTAATCTAACCTTCTACAAGCTTGATCTTTCAAAGAAATCAAGAACACAAAAATTAATTTCAAGAATGTACTATTCACCATCTTCTTGAATGATTTATAGGAAATGCTAGGAAAGGATTTTCAAGCTAAGATTCCTAGGAAGTATGTAACATAACTAGGAGAAGCTAGGATAATTACCTTGTAAATTAGCAAGTGGAGGAGCTTGGACTTTTCATTTCTTAAGGAAGAGGCCGAGAGCTCTTGATTGCAAAGGTGGAGAAAATGTGTTTTTGTGATTTGTTTGGTTGGTTGTTTTGCTTTTGTTTTGTTTAATTATCTTTTAACCATGTAAAATTGTGTGGCTTGAAATCAACCACCCTTCCTTCCCTTTTTGTCATGCTTAGGTCATCAATCCTATATCATCTTCCCATGCTTCTCCTCTTCTTATTGGTTTGATGACATCATCCTCACTAACCTCTTTGATTAGCTCCTAATTACTTGGCTAATGACCGCTGATCTGTTATGCGGTTCGCTTAACTTTCATTTTCGTTTATCAGTTTGAGGGATCATACCCGGGATCTTATTACTTAGGTTTCCTTAACCTTTCTCAATACATTATATTCCTTTTATGATCCTCTCGTATAGTCCTTAAATTTAAATCCTTTTTATTATGTTACCTTATACTGAATTCTTTCTGTATCTGGTAGATTTCTGGGAAAAATCAAAGTGTTCGAATTTGGATTCTGACGATCTTTACATACACTTATATACCATATAGAGTACTAATAAGATCTCAGAAGATCAATAAAAGAACCCCTACATAGTGTGGTATGAAAAGTTTTCTTATTCAGCATAATCAGCAAAATCACTATTCATAAGGGTTTCAAAAATTCCAAAAATTGGGGTTATTACAGTCTCCCCTCCTTAAAAGGATTCCGTCCCAGAATCAGATATAAAATGAATAGGGATACTTTCTTAGAATTTCACTTTCTAACTCTCAAGTAAATTTTTCCACATTGTGGTTCTTCCATCAAACTCTGAATAGTTTGATAACCCTTCTCCTAAGCACTTGTTCCTTTTTTTTCAATCTATAACCCTTCCTGGTTGCTCCATATAGGTTACGTCTGGTTGCATGTCTTTGCGCTCCTATGCCCCTATTTATCTGGCATTCGAATTACACTTCCTTAACATTGATACGTGGAACACGTTATGAACTTGCTACATGTTCGGCGGTAGGGCTAGCTCATATGCTAACTTCCCAATATGTCTTAATACCTCAAAGGGTCCAACAATTCGTGGGCTTAGCTTTCCTTTCTTTCCGAACCTCATCCATCCTTTCCAAGGGAATACCTATAACAACACTAGGTCCCCTACTTCCTATTCCTTGTCCTTTCGTGTCAAATCAACATACTTTGTGTTCCCATCTTGGGCTACTACCAGCTGTCCTCGAATTAAATATATTATATCCTTGGTCCTTTGGACCACTGCTAGTCCGAGAATCTTGCGCTCTACAACTTCATCCTAACATAAGGGGGATCGACATTGTCTTCCCTCAAAGATCTCATAAGATGACATCTCGATACCTGACATACGATCTATTATCGTGAGAAAACTCAATCCGCGTTAAGTGATCATTCCAAATTCTTTCAAGTCTATTGCACAGACTCTCATTATAGCTTTTAGCATTAGAGCTTTTGCTTCTCAAAACCCATTCTTTTCCAGTTCGTAATCGCTACTACCTTCCGTTCCTAATATTATACTGGTTATACTTTTGCTCGTTAGCGTTCTATAACCTTTTAATAACCACGTCAACCTTAGTATCACAAATGTGTTTCCATTCCGAATACCACCATAACTTTACTACTCCTTTTTCAGCTGTTTCTATTCTCCAAAGTTTGATGAATCATATAGAAGTAAAGGAATTTGTTGAGAGATCACTATGATCATGAACACTTGTTCTATTGCATAGTTAGTACAGAAGGTGGCCAGCCTTTAGTACTTGACAAGCAATTAAACAACATGTGGTATCCTACTAGGCTTCTATCACACAGATAGATAGTCATTCGGCAATACCTCCCCTTCTGGAAGGGTTGTTCTTCTCAGCTTACATGAAATGAAAAGAAGAGAAAAGAACGAACTGAAGAGAATTGTATATACGTAAAAAAATTTATTTCCATAAAATATCTGGCTTAGAATCTACCTCTGAACTATAGAGGTTTGTCATAGGAGAACAAAACATATATGTATTTATATCAACATCAAGTATTATAGCATCGTATTTCACATGCCTAAATATTTTTGCTATTCCGTCCATCATTCTATGGACCCATGCTCTTCCTCGAGCTTATACACAATAACCTTTAAAACTCCCTCGATATCGAAAATCGAATCTGGGATCTCATTCTAGACATCATCGTTACTAGAATTCTATGCTTGCATCGCAACCTTCCTCGTATAGTAATACGACTCTCTATTGATAAGAAGGAATAAATATTCAATAGGTAAATAATCGACCTACTTTTTCTATCAAAGATAACTTATACGTCAACACAACCCGATTAGTGGTACTCAATCTCAACATCCATTCCAATACAACTCTCACGGTTGTAATCAGCTCATTACTCGCAGAATCATTGCTGCATTACTATGGTCCACCACTGACCTACTGTCGTCATTCATTTTCCATGAAGTCTTAATAGCTAACCATACGGAGTCCATACATCTCGTATCGAATTCTTCTAAGGAGGTAACATGATCACCGTTCAAAATTAATGAAGAACACTCCAAATTCTGATGTACTTTCATGACAGGAAGTAGATAAAATTACAGAAGAGTTTCAATCAAAGCAACGATAGCAGGTTAATACCATTCTTAATCATATGCCTTAAATAGAAGACTTAACTCAAAGGTTCGTCTAGTCCTTTTTGAAACATGGTCATGGCTTATCTCAAGATAGTACATTCTAAGATAAATAGCCCGCTCATGGCGATTACACGAATTAAATCTTTAGCAAACTACTATTACGGTTGAGTACCGCACAGTCATCAGAAGGAATGTCAATCTTTCACACCATAATACAACCTTCACGGAATTAACCATTATCACTGTATTCCTCTGGCACGAGCGCCGATAATTGTCCTCTTACACTTAAAGTGTTGGCCACCTCATTGGCCTTTCCTGATAGTAATAGTTCCTTATAATCAATGTCTTTTGAACGATCTCCAACTAAATTTTCTACCTCATTTCAAACCACTGTTTATGGGAAAATGCTTTTCTTAAGTCCTTGTGATAAAATAAGTAAAAAAAAAATTACCATTATTTTTTTTTCATAAGTCGCTGCCTTAGTCTTTAAATGTAAACATTATCATGGCTGACTCTCAATCATACTTAGGACGTCTTTTATATTGGGCCCTTCTTGCTTTAATAATTCTGACCTTCATTGGTTCAATCTATACTTCTTATAGTTTAAACCGTGCCCACCTGGCATTATTATAATTACGCCATATTTCCTTCATCAAAATTTCTATTCTTGAGAACTTTGAATACTACCTTTCTCCTTGTAAAACCTCTACGGTTATCCTTAAATCCTTCATCAGGTACACCCTAGGCACAGGGCATATCAAGATACCATTTACTAATACTAGAACCATTGTCTATGTACTTCTAAAAATTTTCTCTACTGATCTTTAAAGGTTGTTGTTACCATAATCCTTTTTAATTTATACTTCCAAAACTCATGATGTCCCTATTAAGGGCGAAATGCCAACCTTTATGCATTCCCCTAGGATTCATCTCAAGTTATCGAGGTTCTATCCTTAATTCCACCTTTAAAAAGGTACATGCATCCTTTCATGGATAAAACAAGTCATATTTCCTTGATAGATTATCTTATTCATCATTCCCACCTCGATAGTCTATAACTAATTTTATAATAGCATCTTTATTCAAATTGAGGTCAATCCATATGGCCTCCAAAAGATAACAATGGTTATCCGCTTTTCTCTCCTGATTTGGTAATGATAACATGGATGTTCTGGAAGATATTGGTCGTGTTCAACGTGAAAATCTTCTTAATAAATCCTCATGTACTTTTGTTGTTTATCTCAACAGTCATCTCAATATTGGGATATCTTTCATACCTGACTGTCTCCCTTTCTGGGTATCATGCCACTAGTCTTACACTTCACATTCTTGAAGGTCACTTCCTTCATCCCATTTTCCTAATATCTTGTTATCCTGTCTCCTCAGTCCATCCGTGTTTTCTTATTAGCCCATCGATCTATCTCGGAGTGTCTTCCAATACTCCCAACTTAAAGGGGATACAATATACATATCACTTATGCCTTAAACTTACAACTTTAACTCATGGTGAATCACCCTCATCCCGACGATTACATACTTTTCTATTTCTATTTCTATGAGTCTTTAGAGTTTCCTCATACCCAACTCCCTTATCATTCCTCAAACTTTATTGCCTTTATATACCTTTTCACTTCAGTTTCTTTTATTTTCATTTCTATTACAACCATTTCATGAACCAACACAACATAAGCATTGATTTCAAACATCACGTCGTTCTGGATTCGTGTCCTCAGAACGAATCTTGACAACTTTTACAACTTATATTCATAATTCATCATACTCTTCTGCCTTTGTTCTGGCTCTAAAGCTTTTACACTATCTCCATAACCTTGGGAAGTACTTTCCTGAAAACAATTGACTGAACTTAAATCAGTTTATTATAATCTCTTGCTCTGTGCCTTCCTTGGCCTTTCACCAGCGGGTGGCCTCTCTCTTAGGAAGGTAAGTGAAAAAAACAGTCTTTTGTGATTCGTCAATCATTTAGAATCTCAAATGATTCCTATATTTCCTTTAGCCAGGCTCTTGCCTCGACTGGGTCAGCTTGTTCCTTGGAACTCTGAGAGCTTAGCGACTTAAAGGTCCTGAAAGAATTTCTCACCGCATTGTTTCCTCAGGGTGGTGGTTGGGGATAATAGTCTAAGTTCTGTCTAGAAAGGTCCATAAATTGTCGTATAGGAGTACCGTCTCGGGTCTCCTTTCCTTACTCGACTTCTGTTTCCTTAGTCTGAACGTTCCCTCCTCCTCCCCATAATCGGGGTCATCCTACATGTTTTAAATCCTCATTTTCCACTTCATTATGTTATGGGTTCCTTCTATCTTGATGGTGACCTCCCGGACTATTACGTTCAGGGTTCGCTCTAAATCTTATTCCTCAAACTAGCTTTCATCTAAGATCTCATCTTTAAGCTCTTGAACATTTGGAACCCAAATTTTGTAGGAATACCTCATTATTCCCTTATCATCTTTCTCGGTATTAATCTTTTATCTAATTGTTGGCTCTCTGCCTTCATTCATCACTTTTTCTGGCACAATATATTCTTTTCCGATAATTCGGACTGTATTGCAATCTCAAACAGCTTTTCGGTACCGGCTCCGGTTACCTTCACTTCTATTTCCATTTTCTCAAAATATCTCATAAACTCTCCCAAAGACATTATCATCTTGAGTCTCTCCTTTTTACTAAGGGCATCAGCCACCACATTGGCTTTCCCCAAATGATAAAGAATCTCCCA
The DNA here is from genome assembly GCF_009905375.1 of Apium graveolens. Lineage (NCBI taxonomy): Eukaryota > Viridiplantae > Streptophyta > Magnoliopsida > Apiales > Apiaceae > Apium > Apium graveolens. The sequence continues at coordinate 262,230,280 of NC_133649.1, read as the reverse complement.
ATCATAATTCTTGATTAGCTCTAACCGCCTCCTCTGGCGTATGTTGAGCTCTTTCTACGGGAAAATATACTAGAGCACTTATGGCTTAGGTAAATCTCGCACTTCTCTCTATACAAGTAGTGCCTCCAATTTTTAGGGCAAAACTATTGCCACGAGCCCAGGCTCATGGGTGGGGATATCGAATTTTGTATTCCCTTAATTTTCTTGACGCGTACGCGAGTACCTTGTTGTGTTGTATAAGAGCACCCTAATTCCTTATGCGAAGCGTCAATACAAATCACAAAATCTCCTTTTTCCATCCGGCAATGCCAACATAGGGGCCATCACCAATCTTTGCTTCAGTTCTTGAAAGTTGTTCTCGCATTTCTCTGTCCATTCAAACTTCTCAGTCTTACGAGTAAGCCGCGTTAAAGGGCTACTATCTTTACAAACTTGAACGCACCTCCGGTAGTGACCGGCCAATCCTACCTCTGGTAGTCTCCCTAACCATAGTCATCAATTCCTCAGTGGTCCTTTATTCATTCTTGTCAGGATCCTCCATGGGATTCTTCTCAGCAATAATCCCTTCTAGGACAACATCCTCAACCGCTATATCCTCAATATGAACATCATCCTGGTCCCGCAGTTAGGACGCTCTATCAGGATCCATAATCTGATCTCCAATAAGTAATAAAACATCATCGCGTTGTTGCTCCTCAACCTCAGGGTTCGGAGTCCCGCTATCATATACGATAACGAACTACACTTCTATCACGATATTTCTAAGGGTTCCCATAAGGGTTTTAACTGTCAGTACTACGTTAGGTAGTCCGACTATGAACTTGGCAAGAGTTCTTATTATCTTAGTGAACTTATTATTTTAACGTCATATCATCTCTGAGGTTTATAACGCTTGGCTCTGATACCATTTCTGTAACACCCCAAAATCCGGGGTCGGGGATCCGGGTTGTCACGAGTTCCATTTCCCTTAATAACACCCAATCTTAATAAACAATCAACTACTCCGTACTGTGACCCCACAATAAACACACACACCACAAGTTATAGTCTCAGAGATGAATATCCAAAAATAACACGAGTCATTTTATTCCACAATTATTTGCCATTACACCTTAAAAGGGTTTCTGAATAAATTTATATTTTCCTTGCCATTATTACAATTCATAAATATACATAAGTCTGGTACATCAAAAGTTGAAAGCCTAGCCTATTGGTAGATCCTACCTCAGCTACAACGACATCAACGCCTACAGGAAACTGTAGAACGTTTCCTATTCGCTCGCGAATTGGGAGCTTGATCCTGTTCATCTTGTCCATCTGTTGTTGTGTGATGAAAGAAGAAAGCAAGGGTGAGCAACACGCCCACCGAAATAATATGTATAATAATTAACAATATATGAGCATTCTCATAGTACTCATGAAAGTCTTGGTCAAAAGAAATGAACCAAGTTGATATCTGAACGCGACCAAGTCGCAAAATATTCAGTATATAAGTATATATACTTTTCATAATCTTTGAAATCCTCTTCCATGCATAATATACACAGAGTTCCAGTTTATAACTATATAAAAATATCGTTGCAAGGTGATCTCATATATCTAGCCTTGACTCAACGTTTTTTGTGAAAATCTTTGTCATGCATAAGATAATCATTAACCATATATAAGTTGAAAAGATGAAGTTACAAGATACTCCAATATACTTATATCTTTTCCAGGATACTACTTGAACTACCACCGTTCAAGGTATCATCAGTTTCAAAAGTTCATCACATAGATGAGACTACAAGAAAAGGTTTGAATATATTCAATCTTTGAAATATCATTCAAAAGAAATGAAGTTACGAGATACTTCATTAAGTCCCGATATATATATCCATATATATCTCTCATACATTTCCTGAAAACTTCTGTCATGTAAAGTATGAACAGAGTTGTAATGTCCAATGAATTTGGAAAGAAAAGAATTTTGGGCATAAACCCGATATCTTAGTTGATCAGGCAAAGATACCAATTAGTAACCTTTTCTACAGTAGATGGATGAATTCCTCGCCGGTCATCACCCTGGCCGCATTAGGACCTCACGCTAGACCGTTACCCGGCCACTCACGCGTGGATGGACTGTCACCCAGCCTCTTACACCTTCATAGACCGTACCCCGACCTGTCGCTTATGCCGACTCAATTAGATGGACGTACTTCCCGAACATTGGGCAAGTAATCAAATTATTTTCTCAAAACAGCAACCATGTTGCGAATATAAAATACACCACAGGGTCGGATCCCTTAGACTTTTGAGCGAGTATTCAAGTCCCCTTCAAAAGGAAGATCTTAAATTTGAAAACGAGTTTTGGGATCCGCCCTAACTTTTAAAATCATTTTGAAGACTCGAATTTGTTTTTGAGAATGTTTGGAGTAATGCTGATTTAATGAAATAAATCAGTCCCGATATATTAGAAAATATCTGAATATTATTATTTAAATAATATTCCCATAAGGATAATCCTTATAAAAATAATTGAAGTAGAAGTTTTAAAACTTATACTTGAAATGAATAATAAATAACCAAAGATATACTTATACGAAAGTACGATCTTTATTTGAATAATCGAAAATAAGTTTGATTATCGAAACATTATTCTTTAATAAAATAAAGAATATCATTTAATAAAATAAGCGAAGTCATAAGTCCTCAAATGAATATGCAAAACAATATTCATTAAATAAAATAAACCGAGTCATAAGTCCTCGAATGAATATTCAAAGTAATATTCATTAAATAAAATTAACCGAGTCATAAGTTCCTCGAATGAATATTCAAAGTAATATTCATTAAATAAAATAAACCGAGTCATAAGTCCTCGAATGAATATTCAAAGTAATATTTATTAATAAAAATAAAGTTATTGAATAAACCTTATTTGATTAATAGTTTTGAAAACTATATCTATATATATATATAAATATATATATAATATACTCGGGAACATCGACTCCCGATTTTAGAAAATATTCGCCTTTAGGTCCCCTATACTAAGGGTATACGCAACTACTGCTTATCTCTAGCATAGGTATTATGCAATTATAAGCATTGGAATCAACAGATAGATATCAAGATTACGAAACACACATGCATATAAACCATATCAGTATGCTCCAATATATCGCAAGATTTGCTAATTAACCAACATGCATCTATCACAAGATAATGCATATACATATATACATCACAACAACAGTATAACGGGTAGAAAACTTGCCTGAGTGTTCCGGGGTAGACTTAAGCTTAGAGTGGGTCCGATAACCTATGAACAACAACATAAGTCGAAATTAAACCCCGGTCGCTTAAGAAACTAGACTTTAACCAATTGAACCCTAACGTTCACTTATGGTAACTTATACGCTTAACGAATCACATAAGTCATTCGAGTACCCTCGGCTCCACTATTTTTAATAAATTAACCATTAAGAGTTTTAAGGCGATTCTTTTGCGAGCACCTTACCAACTGCCTAATCCACTTTACATAAATGTTTAATACTCCAATTAGTCATTTAAGGGCCTTAACCAAGGTTTCAAAATAAGGGGAGGGGTAATGGTTCGTTCGCGAAATGCCGTTACTTAAAACGGTCGTTTCTCCTAAACCGTACATCGGATTCAAACGAACCACATATCAAAACGAAGCTCATAACATGAGCTATCTAATCATGGAAATGGTCAAAAATTAACATTGAGTTCACGGGTCCTAATGTTAAGAACAAAAACAGTCTAGGGTAATCGGACATTACGACGGCTATGTTTACGCGATTACCAGTTTCGTACAACTCCAATTCAATTCACAAACAACCCACAATCATCACCATTCCACCATCATTCAACCACAATACAATATCATTCAACCATAATACAATATCATTCAACCATAACTCAAGTATCTCAACTTATTCATCTAAACCAAGTCAAAAATGTGGCCAAGAACTTTAAATCCAACAAGTATCACTCCTAACTCCAAAATCAACAAAACCACTTACTAAACAAAGCTCTAAACATGATTACACACCCATTACACTAACCCATCATCTAAACATTAGGAAATCCAAACAACAAAACTTAAGACTAAGATCATGAAGAGTTATACCTTCCTTGAAGCTTTTAATCCATGAAAGATCCTTCGAATGCCCATGGAAGCCTTAATCTAACCTCCTACAAGCTTGATCTTTCAAAGAAATCAAGAACACAAAAATTAATTTCAAGAAAGTACTATTCACCATCTTCTTGAATGATTTATAGGAAATGCTAGGAAAGGATTTTGAAGCTAAAATTCCTAGGAAGTATGTAACATAACTAGGAGAAGCTAGGATAATTACCTTGTAAATTAGCAAGTAGAGGAGCTTGGACTTCCCATTTCTTAAGGAAGAGGCCGAGAGCTCTTGCTTGGAAAGGTGGAGAAAATGTGTTTTTGTGATTTGTGATTTGTTTGGTTGGTTGTTTTGCTTTTGTTTTGTTTAATTATCTTTTAACCATGTAAAATTGTGTGGCTTGAAATCAACCACCCTTCCTTCCCTTTTTGTCATGCTTAGGTCATCAATCCTATGTCATCTTCCCATGCTTGTCCTCTTCTTATTGGTTTGATGACATCATCCTCACTAACCTCTTTGATTAGCTCCTAATTACTTGGCTAATGACCGTTGATCTGTTATGCGGTTCGCTTAACTTTCGTTTTCGTTTATCGTTTGAGGGATCATACCCGGGATCTTATTACTTAGGTTTCCTTAACCTTTCTCAATACATTATATTCCTTTTATGATCCTCTCGTATAATCCTTGAATTTAAATCCTTTTTATTTTGTCACCTTATACTCAATTCTTTCTGTATCTGGTAGATTTCCGGGAAAAATCAAAGTGTTCGAATTTGGATTCTGACGATCTTTACATACGCTTATATACCATATAGAGTATTAATAAGATCTCAGAAGATCAATAAAAGAACCCCTACATAGTGTGGTATGAAAAGTTTTCTTATTCAGCATAATCAGCAAAATCACTATTCATAAGGGTTTCAAAAATTCCAAAAATTGGGGTTATTACAAAGGATTTTAAGAGAGGATCATAAAAAGGAATATAAAATATTGAGAAAGGTTTAGGGGAAACCCAGGTAATAAGATCCTGAATATGATCCCTCGAACGATAAACGCGAACGAAAGTTAAGCGAACCGTATAACAGATAAGCGACCATTAGCCAAGTAATTAAGGGTTAATCAAAGAAGTCGGGGGATGATGATGTCATCACACCAACAAGAAGAAGACAAGTGTAACAAGATGTCCTAAGCTTGATGACATAAGCATCACAAAGTGGGAAGGATTGGTTGGTTGATTGTGAGCAAATATTTTTCACCATGGTAAAAAGCAATTAACCAACAAAAGGAAGCAACCAACCAACAAATATCATAACACAAATACAAATTGAAAGTTGACTTTACATTTTCAAGAAGGAAGCTCTCGGCTTCTTCATCCTTTCAAAGAAAAGAAAATCAAAAACCAAGATCCAAGCATTGTTAAATTGTGAGGTAATTATCCAAAGTCCCTTATACTTAGATATAGCTATCCTATGAATCTAAGCTTCCATTTCCTTCACAATATCTTTAAATAAATCATTGAAGAAGAGAGTGAATAGTGTTTTCAAGAACTTAAAACTTTTGATCTTGTGTTTTTGTTTAGATATAGCTTTTGTATGGATTTTCAAGGGTTGTTTGAAGCTCCTTAGTTACTTCTACTCACCAAGGAAGGTATAATCTCTTACCCTAGCCTTATTATTGAATATTTAGAGCTTGTTATGATTGGTATAGTCCATGGAAAGTATGATTCTTGTATATTTAGAGTGTGGTTGGATTTGTAATGAGTTTGAGTTGTAAATCTTGGATTATTAGTTAATGAACTTAAGTATAGCTTTTAGTTCATGTTTGGGGGTAGTATAAATTGGAAAATCTTGATTTGTTGGGACTGATGTAGTGAAGTTTGGATGGAGTTCGGTTGTAATGTTGATTGTGGGTTGATTTGTGGATTAATTGGAGTAGTTTAAAATTTGGTAATCGCGTAAACATAGCTGTCGTAATGCCCGATTTACCTTAGACTGTTTTGGTTCTTAAATTCAGGACCCGTGAACTCACTGTTAGATTCTGACCATTGCCAATTTTAGATAGTTTATGTTACGAGCTTCGTTTTGATATGTGGTTCACTTGAATCCGATGTATAGTTTAGGAGAAACAACTGTTTTAAGTAACGACATTTCGTGAATGAGCCATTACCCCTCGCCTTAATTTTGAAACCTTGGTTAAGGCCCTTAAATGACTAATTGGAGTATGAAACAATTATGTAAATTGGATCAGGCAGTTGGTAGAGTACTTGCAAAAGAATCACCTTAAAATTCTTAATGGTTAATTTATTAAAAATGGTGGAGCCGAGGGTACTCGAGCGACTTAAGTGAATCGTTAAGCGCAAAAGCGAACGTTAGAGTCTAATTGGTCAAAGTCTAGATTTTTAAGCGACTTTGGTTTAATTCCAACTTATATGTTGTTTATAGGTTACCAGACTCGCCCCAGGCCTTTTACCACCCCCAGTCGCTCAAATAAGTTTTCTACCCGTTATACTGTTGTTGTGATGTAAATATATTGATGCATTATCTTGAGATAAGTGCATGACTGTTATTAGTAAATCTTGCGATATATTGGAGCATGTTGATATGGTATATATATGCATGTTGTGAAATCTTGATATTCTATTATCAATTTAAATGCTTATAAGTTGCATAATACCCATGCTAGAGATAAGCAGTAGTTGCGTATACCCTTAGTATAGGGGACCCAAAGGTGAACATTTTCTAAACCGGGAGTCGATGTTCCCGAGTATAATATATATATATATATATAGATATAGTTTTCAAAACTATTAATCGAATAAGGTTTATTCGATAACTTTATTTTATTTAATGAATATTATTTTAAATATTCATTCGAGGGCTTATGACTCCGCTTCTTTTATTAAATAATATTCTTTATTTTATTAAAGAATAATGTTTCGATAATCAAACTTATTTTCGATTATTCAAATAAAGATCGTACTTTCGTATAAGTATATCTTTGGTTATTTATTATTCATTTCAAGTATGAGTTGTTAAACTTCTACTTCAATTATTTTTATAAAGATTATTATTTATGGGAATATTATTTAAATAATAATATTCAGATAATTTCTAATATATCGAGACTGATTTATTTTATTAAATCAGCATTACTCCAAACATTCTTAAAAATGTTTTTGAGTCTTCAAAATGATTTTTAAAAGTTAGATCGGATCCCAAAACTCATTTTTTAGATTTAAGATCTTCCTTTCGAAGGGGATTTAAATACTCGCTCCAAACCTGAGGGATCCGGCTCTGTGGTGTATTTTATATTCGCAACGAGGTTGCTATTTTGAGAAAACATTTTGATTACTTTCCCAACGTTCGGGAAGTAAGTCCATCTATTTGAGTCAGCATAAGCAACATGGGCTCAGTGGGCGTCCATGAAAGTGTAAATGGCTCAGTGGGAGTCCATCAATGCGTAAGTGGCTGAGTGGCAGTCTAGCATAGGTCCTAATGCGGCCAGGGTGATGACCAGTGGGGAATTCGTCCATCTACTTTTATGCCAATTCTTTTCTTTCCAAATTCATTGGATATTGCAACTCTGTTCATACTTTACATGACAGAGGTATATATATATATATAGTTTTCTATATATACCCTATATGTCTATAGAATTTGACAACATAAAGGTTTAATACACAAGTTATCTATCATGATTAGATAGGGCAAGTAAGATGGTTAAAATTACCTATAAATCATGCATAATAAATACATGAACCTATGCTAGCATGGCAAGTTCTAAACCCCTATATTCACTTTCGCTTCAATAGAGATTAACAGCACTATCTTATAAGTTCGCGACACTCATAAGACGAATAAGCACAACCGATACTAGGAAATCATACAATCACCACACACTAAGATATCGAATCAAATTAACTATTGAAATCCATAAGTAAATCCATTAGAACCCCATGATAACGATTAGTTCATAACCGAACTGTTCATCACCGTGGGTTCCGATGAAAGCATGGTATAATAAACTAAGTCGTTATAAACTGAATAAAGAATCAAAGTACGATCACAAGAGTAATAGGTTCAACAAACAAGAAAACTAGCATCCAAGATTACAACTCAATCAAAGAATCACAAGTAAAAACAAGCTTTTTTTCTCCTTCTTTGTATTTGTGCTCCTAGGTCTTCTCGTCGTCTTCTTCTTTGCCTCTGTTATGAAAATCGTCTTTAGATAGTCTTTATATAGCATTCCCATTCAGAATAGAAGTCCAGAAAATCAATCTTCTACTTGAATCAGGATTCTGAGAATTCGACCCAGCGCAGCCGCGCGCTATCCCAGCGCAGGCGCGCGCTATCCCAGCGCAGACGCGCTGTACTTCTAGCTACTCTGGCGCGACCGTGCACGAACACAGTGCGGGCGGGCTGACCTTTTGGAAAAAACTTCTGACTTCTGTTTATTTGGTGGTTTTTGATGGCGAACAACGAGCAATCATCTGAGGCACCTTCATAACACTCTTCAAGCATAAAATCATGTAAGATCCATTCCCGCCTTCGATTATGCCTTGAAATGCAAAACACTACATAAGCACATCAAATACACAAATAACTTGAGTACAAAACACCAATTCGAGTCTTTATAGAGCGTTCTAAGTGGAAATAAATGCCACTTAACATACCCCCAAACTTGAATCGATGATTGTCCTCAAGCATAAAAAGACTCAAAAAATAAAAATAAAAATGCATGAATGCAACCTACATGAATGCAACGATTTCCTTAGATTAACTAGACCAACCAATGAGCAACATCTCAATAAATGCAGTTATTTGCACAAAGTTCAATCAAAACCCATAAATCAACTCACAAATGAGTAACGTGCGTGTGTGCAATTGCTTAACAGATATACTCTCGCAACTAGATCAATAACCATGACTGACTACTCATCAAGACAATCACAAGGTTATAAACAAAATAAATGATAAACTCAAAATAACTAATAACACTTCAAATTTTATATTAGAGTTATACATGAATTCATTCTTTTATTCATAACACATAACAAACACAATTATGCTTATTTGACCATGCAATGAGTGAGGTCCACAAAAGATTTATAAAATAATACCCATGTAGCGAGTGTTAGGTTAGTGGATCCCAGACTATGAAAGCCTTAGGTCACTAGGCATAAAGTACCCTAAGAACTTAATAACTCGAGTATTAAAGAGCTCACTCATGATCAATTATGCATAAACACATTTTTTTCTCTTTTTCTCCTTTTTTTCCTTTTTTTCAACAATTTCTAAATGAGTGTGTTTCGCTCCATCTCTCTCAACCCTAGACTACTCATATAAAATGAGCCGGCTACTAGTCATTTGACACCTAGCCACAATAACTAGCAATGAAATCCAATTTTTTTCTCCAATTTAAAAAATCCATGTTATTTATCATTAAGAGAATACCCTAAATTCTAGACATAAAAAAGTGATTAAACCTCGAAAAATAAACAAACCATGACCATGATCTAGAACGCAAGCAACCTATAAGACTTAGTGAATTTTTTTTGCTTCTAGCATGCAAATCAACTCGATAGGACTTAACATCCCTCTATACAATATCACTACACTTGCATCAATATCACAAATTAATCGGAAAGGCAAACTTAAGGGATCATGATATAATGCACATGCAACTATATGCAAACATACTAATATGCAAAATAAATATGCAAAATAAAAATAAAAAACCACATAACAAATATGCAACTATATGAACTAAACTATCATGAATATGCAACTAATTGGACACACACAAACATATTCCTTAACTACCACCCCCAAACTTAAAATTTTCACTGTCCTCAACGAAGGTAATAGTAAGAAATCAGGCATACCTACTCGGAATCAGGATCATCACCCTCCGCAGGTGGAGTGTCAGGAGGAGGGTACACGGAATCCTTACCGAAAACTGGCCACTGAATGTCAGCTCTTATGGCTCTGAAAGCTGTCCCCAACGCCTGGGTAAGGTCTTGTGCAAACCTGCTATGGATGACATGCATCGCATCCATCTGCCTCATCAAGCGCCTGTACTGCGCTGAACCCAAACCAGCACTGTTCTCTACATCCTATTGCTGCTCCGACAAACCGGCTTCTCCCATCTGATATCTCCATGCTACTCTACTAGCCTGAGCAGAACCACCACTATATATCTGATTGGCTAGATGGCCACCCGACAAGTGATCATAAGAGTAATCGAGCCCCTTCTCATTAGCCTTTCCCCGAACCACTCCTACATCACTACAATCGTCGAACTATCAATCCGGGCACTAGACAACTGCAGCTGCTCGTGTGTGGGCCAATAAACTCCAACTGCCACACACAGCTTCATCACAATCGACGCATACGGAATAGAACCCATAGTGCTCCCACGCAGAAACCTCAGAATACCCTGATAAATAATGGAGCCAAGATCCACATAGTCGCCCTGCAATATCCCCCACAATAACTTGGCATGATCCATAATAATATCGTGCACATGTGAAGAAGGCATATTGTTCACACGGATAAAAGAGTTCCATGCACGAGCGAACCTGTTCATACAAGAGGCAGGGAAAGTGGCATCCTCGTTCGGGCCCTTCTTGAACTTCCAGTGAGTGTTTGGGACACACAGCGTCGCAACAATCATGTCCAAGTCAAAATCCTCCCCGGACTTCGTCACCCAATCATCCTGACCCGGTTGTCTCTCGAGCTGGTTAATCACCCTCCGAATAGCCTCCACAGTATAGTCCATCGTCAAACCCCGAACCACTGAGTACCCATTTTTATCCGCCTTCGCATTCACGTAAAACTCGTGAACTACACTCATGGGCACAACAGCGGGTGCCTCACAAAAAACAACCCAACCCATCTCTAGAATCATCTCCAAAAGATTACTGTTAGGAATATGTTATGTACTTGATGATAACTTGAACAAAACACCCAGTAGATTTTAGTTAAGTGATTTTGTAGCTTTCAATGGATGATCATTTTCAACATCCATTGAAAGAGTAGCTTATGTAATAATAAGACTAGTAGCACATTTCTGCATACTTGGATAGCTTAGTTGACTAGATATAGTAGATTGTCCAAGTTATGTTAACTACTAGATTGATATGCAAGATAGGATGGTTAATTATAAATATTAGATGCCTTGTTATCTTGTGTAAATAAAGTAGAGTTAACTATCAAGAAGAAAGTCTCAACGGATGATCAACATAATTCTCGACGGATGATCAACCTGAGTTTTAACGGATGATCAGAAAAAGTTCCAACGGATGATCAATATAAGTTCCAACGCATGTGCAAATTCAAAAGAGCAGCTGATAGTGACTTGATAGTCACATGAGTTGGTTGTATGCAAATAGAATGTGGCAGCCTATTTGAAGGTTTTAGAGAACAAAGAAGCATTTCCATTTCCATGCTAAACTGAAGATATTCAAAGATGCTGGAAAGAGAAGTGAAGAAGCATGATATTAGATTGGAACCATTTTGCTTTATTTGTTTGTTTTTTATCATGGAACTTGGTAATATATAAACCAAATGTAGCAAGTTGAATAGATACGAAGAATTCAAGTTAGTAAGCAAAAACTAGAGAAATAGAAAATGCACAATCTATAAAGAATTTATATGTAGTTCTTGTTGTTCAACTTGTAAGCAGCTGTTTACTATTTGTATCACAGAGTTCTCTACTTAATATACATCTCTGGTGGAAAAGTTCAATCCACCATAAAGTTTTTAAATACTTGTATTTAATTGCTTTGTGATTTGATTTCAGTTATATTCTTATTCCGGACCATTGCAAATCAAACACAGTTATTTATTTGTAGAAGAACTGTTCTTAAAAACCAAAAAGAAGCCAGAATTACCTTCAACCCCCCTTCTGTAATTCTTTTTTAGATTGTTTAGGGAATAACAATTAGTATCAGAGCAAGCTCTTGAAGAACAAAGAGTTTAAATATCACAACAACTAACAATATAAACAGAAAAAGATGTTGAAGTAAAGATTCCATTTCTGGAAAAAGATAACTATCACCATTAGAAGGTGAAGATGTACCTGCATCTCCTATCTCAAGATAAAAAATATGTGGACTACATTGAGAAAGTTCCACATGTCCTTATGAGAGCTGCTACAGGAAATGAAGCATCAGTTCCAAAGCCACAAGCAGAATGGTCTGATCCAGATAAAGAACAAGTTCAAAAGGATAAAAAGGCCATGAACATTCTGTTTAATGGTGTTGACAGTGACATGTTTCACAACATCATAAACTGCAAAACTGCTAAGGATGTTTGGGGATATAATTCAAGTTATATGTGATGGAACTGAGCAAGTAAGGGAGAACAAAATACAACTCTTGATTCAACAATATGAGCATTTCTATAGTGAAGAAGGTGAGTCACTCACTGACATTTTTATTAGATTCCAAAAACTACTGAATGCTCTAAAACTGTATGGAAGGGTCTATCAAACAAAAGACCTCAAACCTCAAATTCCTTAGATATCTGCCAAAGGAATGGAATCCTATGGCAGTCTCATTGAGAAATTCTCAAGATTACAAGGAGTTCACCTTAGATAAATTGTATGGTATCCTAAAAACCTATGAGCATGAAACAGAGCAAGATGAGAAGATGGAGAATGGAAGAAAGAAGGGAGGGTCCATTGCATTAGTTGTTGAGCAAGAAAAGGAGAAGGAGTTAAAGGTTGAAGCTGTTGATTCTGCACCAAACCCTAAAGTTTGTGAAGGCAAAGGTAAAGGGCTAGTAGCTGAACATGAAGATCATCTTAGTCAAGATGACATGGATGACATATATGAGCATCTTGCTTTTCTATCCAGGAGATTTGCCAAGTTCAAATTCAAGAAGAATTTTAGAGCAGCTAAGTCAAACAGAAACATGGTTGATAAGTCTAAATTCAAGTGTTTCAAGTATGGCTTGGCAGGTCATTTTTCTAGTGAATGTAGAAAGCCTGATTCTGGTAAAAGGAAGTTTGAGCCTATTGATTATAAGCAGAAACACTTTGAGTTGCTCAAGCAAAAGGAAGGGGCTTTCATTACACAAGAAAATGACTGGGCTACAGATGGATTGGAAGAGGATGAAGATACAAGATATGTCAATCTAGCACTTATGGCCAAATCAGATGAAATAGAAACAAGTTCATTAAGAAATTAGGTAATCACTTACCAACGTAGCTCATTTATCTTAAGCTGAGTGTAATGATGCCATAAATAACATGTCTACCTGAATTATATCACCTTTGTGTTACACTCAAGTCTCACACTAAAGAAAACAATGAAATTAAAGAGAACAATGTGTTTTTAAGTGAAAGAAACAATATGTTAGAGACTTAATTTGTCGAGTTTGAAAAATTGAAAATAGAATGCAAGATTGCTAAGAAAGAACTAACTGAATCTTTAAAGAAATAGGAGATTTTAAGAAAGCAACTTGAACGAGAACATGAAGTAATTAAGGCATGAAAATCATCTACAGATGTCCATGCTCAAATTACTAAAGTTCAAGGTATAGAATCTTTTTGTGATGCAGCCTGAAAAAAGAACAAGGAGAAGCTTGATTCCAATCTGGTTGAAGGACTTTCAACGGATGTGGATTCGATGGATGATGAAAATTATTTGTCGAATAATCAAAAGGATTATCCGTCGAAAGATAATGAGCCACATCCGTTGAGTGCAAGTAAACCAGATAGCAAAGCTGAGATAGCCAAATTAAATGAAAAATATGGATAAGTTTCTAAGAACTTTGTTCCAGGAGAAACAAGTCAAGTGAAACAGAACAAAACAGTTAATGTAGGTCATCTGTCTATCAAGCAATTAAATGACAGGTTGAAGAATATTGAAGTGAAAGCAGAGTCAAAAAGGAAAAAACAATAGAATTGGGAAAGTAGGAATTAACAAACATAGCAACTACACACCTAATAAATATGCACCAAGAAAAATTTGTGTTAAGTGTGGTAGTGTTAATCACCTATCTGTTAATTGTAAACTTGCTATGCCTGCTCCCATGTATGCACCATCTTCATTTCCCAGCATGCCTATAATGCCTGTAAATGTTATGCCTGCACACAATTTGAATGCACAGTATGCTAACATGCCATTTGCACAAAATCCATATTATGCTGCATTTAGAAAGGGAAACAAATCAAGGCATCATTCAGAAAGAAGCTTGATTCAACAATTGAAGAACCTTTTCGACTATTGTACATGGATTTGTTTGGATCGGTCAATGTATTATCCATCTCAAAGAAAAGATACTGCCTAGTAATTATGGATGATTTCTCAAAGTTCTCTTGGACATATTTTCTAAAATCCAAAGATGAAGCTAGTGAAATCATCATCAATTACATAAGGCAAGTTAACAATCATCCTGATTTCAAAGTAAGAAGGATCAGGAGTGACAATGGAACTGAGTTCAAGAATTCAGTGATGAGATCATTTTGTGAAGAGAATAGGAGCATGCATGAATTATCAGCAGCAAGAACCTCACAACAAATTGGTGTGGTGGAAAGGAAAAATAGATTTCTTATTAAAGCTGCAAGGACAATGCTAGAAGAATCAAAGTTACCAACATACTTTTGGGCTAAAGCTGTAAATAATGCATGATACACTCAGAACATTTCTTTGGTCAATCAAGCAAAATGAATGACACCCTATCAATTTTTCAAAAATAGGAAACCAATACTGAACTTTCTTCATGTCTTTGGCTGTAAATGCTATATCTTAAGGAATCAAAGTGATCAGTATGGGAAGTTTGATGCCAAAGCAGATGAAGGCATTTTTGTTGGATATGCTGTTGGAAAAGCATATAGAGTCTACAATATAAGAACCAACATTGTTATGGAATTTGTACGTGTTATGTTTGATGATAAAAAGATTGAAGGACTACAAGATGGAGATTTCCATGAAAGCCTCAAATTTGACAATGTTGAGATGGTTTGTGAAGACAGTGATGATGAAAGTGATCAAGAACCATTGTCTAAGGAAAATGCAGAAAAATCTATAACAAATGAAGCACATAATTCAACATCCGTCGAAAGATCAAGTGCATCATCCATTGGAAGACAATCTAGATCATCCGTCGAAAGGCAAAATTCAACATCCGTTGAATCATCAATAGAAATTGAGGGCCAATACAGATCACAATCAGAAAGGATCCCAACTACAAGTCAAAGATCCACAAACTCAGGGGGAGTTTCTTCTAATCAAAACTCTGTCACACATCAAGACCACAATGAGGCCTCTTCATCTAGAGCTAATCTACCTCAACAGAGAAAATGGACTAGAGATCACCCATTTGAATTGATCATTGGTGATGCATCTTTAAGAGTGCAAACAAGGAAAGTAACTCAAGATGAATGTGTTAGAAATATATTTAGAACTTGATGATTAGTTAAAAAACACCTTACTAGATTTGACTTAGTGAATTTTGTAGCTCTCGACGGATATTCTAATACAGTCCCGACAGATGAACTTTATAGTCCCGACGGATGACAATTTGATAGCTTATGCAACAAATAAGTACCGTAGCACATTTCTGCAAATAACATGTTTTAGTCTAGTAGATTCTGTAGGATTCTCTAAGTCATGTTGACTACTAGATTGATATGCAGAATAGGTTGGCTAATTGTAAATATGAGATGTCTTGTAATTCTGTATAAGTGAAATAGAGTCAAGTTACATATAGACTCCCGAAGGATGATCTACAAGGCTCCCGACGGATGATCAACATATTCCCGGTGGATGTTTAACATACTCCCTGTCATAGCCCCAAAATACACTAATAAAATATAACTGAATAAATACAAAGTTCTTAAAAATGGCTGTTGACAATATAATCCAAGATCACAAAGGTTCAGGGTTTGAACAGTCCCAACTACAACTATTACATCATATAATTCCTCACACAAATGCCAACTATACTACCTGAGCTCTCACATAAACCTCAGCATCTCCACCGGTAGACTTACGAGCAATCTTCTTGAATCTAACATGCTAGCTGAAATGACATAATTAAAAAGCAAGAAGTGAGCAAAGCGTTCAGCAAGGTATATCATAAAACAAAATTTAACAACATAGCAATTTATATCTGGAAATTGAGGTGTATGGCATCATTATCCTAGTCAAAACATTTGTAATTAAACATTTTCTTAAAACCATTTATGATGCTACGGATTACAGCCGGTGATCAGCTGCGAAGAAATCCCGAACATCGTTGGGTTACTAAATAATTTTGGTGGGATCCCGAGGCAGCTTTTAAGCCTCAAATAATAAGTGTGAAAGGGACTTGCGTCTTATTCCAATTCACCAATTTCAAGAAAACATTCCTTTATTTTTAAAGAGCAATTATCTTTTATAAAACTGATGCCAAGGAGAACTTTACAAAGATCTATACAAAGGGGATCAAATCATCAATCAAGGATTTTGAGTTAAGAAACTCTTATCAGAATGATGTGACTAGGGTTTTCAAGGATATTCAACAATGAGTTGATAACCAAGGAAGAAAGTATTGAAAAAGAGTCTTAATGTTGTTCAATAAGATAGAGGTTTCCAATTTGAGGGATAAGTAATGGATGTATCTAGTGATAAAATTGGGTATGATTGTAAGGGTTTATGTAAAGAGTCGGTAAATCGAAGGTGTAAGAATACAAAGAATAGCGGTTAATCAAGAGAGGATACATTATCCAAGCATATGAGGTTTTATAGTTTATAGGGATGTGATTTTTATGTGGGTCTACGTAGCATTTGAAAAATCTCAATCTAAAATCAGAATATTTGCAACAACACATCAGGGCGACAACAATATTAAAAAGATCAATATACGAACCTGCAATCATGTTTCAAAGAAGTGGTTCGGTACATTTACAATATACCTTATATCTTAAAGTAAACATTACTAGAACGATAAGTGAGGGTAAAAACACTTGCATAATATCTCAATAAAGGTTTACGACACTTGGAATATATAGAATTGACCCAGGGAAAACATTTACAATATATCAAGGAAGTCCGGGAACACTTTCATACATAAAGAATCGACAAGGAGAAATACTTACCTTACGAAGGTTGAACAAACTCTCGTATTTATGTGGAAGCAACCGGTAGCACTACTCGACTTTGAAGGCAAGTTTACTACCTTCTTCTGAACCTACACAAAATATAAGCCTCATCAAGATACACTCTCTCAGAGACTCCAACCTAGTTAAAGATTTCAAAACATATTGGCACTTAGGCCTAACTACACATTTGACTCTTTACTCATCACTTATTATAATCAAATAATCATTTAGGATCACATAACACATTTAATCACATAATATACAAGTTGGATATAATGGTGCGCTATTGAGTTTTGAATGATCTCATTCAACCAACACGATTGACTCGAAGTGCTACCTAGTCTAGTGCAACCCAACTAGCTCTCCAAACTCGAAGCGCCTTTCCTAGCCAAACATCATTTCACTTAGCCAAACCTCTGGCCTAACCTTCTTCTGGCCTCTCACTAACCATTATACTTAATGATCAACTCAGACCTCACCTCTAAGGATGAGAAATCTAAGTGCAATGACAATGTGCTCTAAGTGCAACTTTTAGGTGACACCGAATGGTACTAAGTGACAAAGAACCCCTTTCCACTCAAGTTTTGAACTCAAATTTCTACAGTGGAATCTCAGGTCCTAAATCTAACTTGGGCACTGGGAATTACACCAAGGCTTAACCTAGGATTCCTTGGACCTACTCTCAAAGATAGCTCTCCCATGTCCTAGTGACACTCAAACTGCCCTATTTTGAACTCACTTAATACCCTTGGTTTTAACTCTAAAACCTCGAACTATGGCTTGAAAAATCTCCCAAAACCTCCATAGTATCAATGCTAAGCAAGGCCTAACGAGGGCCTACCAGTGACACCTCTTTCTAAGCTTAATAGTGCTCCTCACTCAAACTGCCTCTATTCTGACCAGATGTGATGGTTCTACTTGTGCACCTAACTAAATGGGTTGGTTTCTTACCTTTAAAGCTTCTGGGATCAACTAAAGGTCAAGTCCTAACTTTTGGTGACTTGGGCCTCCAAATGCCCAACGAATGCCCATCAAAAACTCTCCTACAAACTAGTGCAACATTCTGGAAAAACACAAACCTTACACTATCCCTTCCACCTTAACTCCCACTTATAAACCATGAACCTAATCTTTAACCAAGCACAAATACTAACCTAATACTCACATCTATTCCACTATCACGTGGTGGAGATTATTCATACTCCAAAGCACCATTAGCAAATTATATAACTAAAGTAGCAAGACTCACACTTAAATCACGTTTTCGAGTAATCAAGCACAAAATGAGTATCCATATTAACATGCAAACACAATATATATAAATATATTCATTAACCCACTGTAAATACTATATTTTGACATAGAAAAACATTTTTCAATAAAAGTATACTCATTTTTAGAAAATCAAATTTTTATCAAGGCATATAATCGAATTTAAAGCCAAAATCATGTATATAGTCTAGTTTTTAACATGCACTTGTAGTACTCTAAAATTTGGAGTGTAAAATCCACATGCAGTTATTTAACACCCAATATCACAAGTATTTCATGACATGCAAGGGTTTTAAAGATCATGATCCATCAAAATTTAGTTTTAAAGCAACATGCAAGCAAGACTTCTTCACATAGCATTTAATCACAATTAAAGATCACAAAACTCTACTCCATTCGGCTCTTAAAGAGTCATTTTCGAATGGAAAGGAGTGAATTGATCATATAAAATGGTAAGAAATTCCCTCAACCATTGATCATTTCCACTCTTGATGTTTTGCCTTTGTTTTGAACCTTAAACTCATAAGAATCAAGGTTTTTAACATTAGGCTTTCTCAAAACTCAACATGCAAGCTTTAACCAAGTTGTACAATTAGTATTTTAGCTTACTAAACAAGTGATCAAGGATTAAAAAAGGGTTTCTTGCAATAATTTTGGAAGAAAATATGAAAGAAAAATGAGCAAGGGGGGACTTGGCTTCGGCCGAGAGAGAGAGAAATGAGGAGGGAGGAGAGTGAGTTGGAGTGTATAAGTGGAGAAAATGATTCAATGTGTTGATATGGTGGTGGGTTGATGTTAGTGGAATTATCCATTTACCTCTTTATACCTCTTCTAAAACTAACAAGGTTTGCATGCAAGGGCAATTTAGGAAATTGACTAGTTAAAGTGAAGTTAATGGGGTTGGATTTGACAACAATACCCCTTCCTTCAATTTAATGGATCTTTGCATGGATGGGTATCATGGTAAATGGCAAATTATTAACCTAATTAATCAAATATCACTTTAGAGAAAGAATTTTTTATAAATAAAAATATGAATCCATAAATTACAAAAATAACACCATAAAATAGTTTAGAATTTTAGAAACTTTTTAAGATCACTTCTAAAAATTTAAAGGAAACAAATTTTATATAAAGAATTTTCCATAAACTAATATCTTTAATAATATATCATCAATTGCTCAAATAAAGGCATTTCTTTTCTCAAATAAACATTTAATATACAATTCACAGAATATGACCCTTAAGATTCGTAAAATCACATAATTGACTCGCTCTTTATATATATATATATATATATATTTAAACATATATACACATAATTCAACTAAGAAAATAAAAACATATACCGGTTGTAACATCCTCTCCCCCTTAAAGGATTCTGTCCTCAGAATCTAGGAGAACAAGTGAGGATACCGATTACGCATATCAGACTCTAGCTCCCATGTCGATTCTTCAACTTTAGGATTCCTCCAAAGCACTTTTACCAATTTTACTGACTTATTTCTAAGACTCTTCTCTTGCCAGACGAGTATCTTGATAGATTGCTCCACGAAAGACAAATCTTTCTGAATTTCTAACGGCTCATACTCTATCACATGATTGACATCCAGATTTTACTTTTTAAGCAAAGACACATGGAATACATTATGAACGTGCTGATATTGAGGCAGTAGAGCCAACTCATAGGCTACTTTTCCTACTTGACTTAGAACTTCAAAAGGACCAATATAACACGGTGCAAACTTCCCTTTTTCCCCAAATCGAGACAAACCCTTCCGTGGTGACACTTTTAGCAATACGGCTTCTCCCACTTGAAAATTTGCATCCTTTCGGGGAGGATCAGCGTACTTCCTTTGTTGGTCTTGAGCAGCAATTAGTCTTTTTCGAATTAAGGCGACTGTTTCCTTCATTTGCTGAACCAATTCAGGGCCGAGAACTTTTCCTTCTCCTACCTCATCCTAATTTGTCGGAGATCTGCATTTTCTTCAGTATAAGGCTTCATATGGAGGCAATCTGATGCTAGAGTGGTAACTATTGTTGTACGAAAACTCTACGAGTGGTAAGTGATCATCCCAACTCCTAGAGAAATCAATGGCACAGCTGTGTAACATGTCTTCAATCGTTTGTATAGTTTGCTCACTCTGACCGTCTGTCTGAAGGATGATATGCGGTGCTCATATTTAGCTTTGTGCCCAAACTTTCCTGAAACTGTCTCCAAAATCTTGAATTGAATCGCAGATCTCGATTTGAAACTATCGATACCGGTATGCCGTGTCGTAACACAATTTCGCTCACGTACATATGAACCAACCTATCCAATGAAGTTTTCTCGTTGATGGGTAATAAATGTGCCGATTTCGTAAGGCGATCGACTATAACCCATATGGCGTCGTGTCCAGATTTTGTTCGAGGAAAGCCTACTATGAAGTCCATGGCGATATTTTCCCATTTCCACTCAGGAATCTTAATGATTGAATTAATCCGCTCGGTCTTTGATGTTCTACTTTTACTCTTTGACAAGTGTAACACATAGAGACCCATTCTGCAATTTCTCTTTTCATGTTTGGCCACAAAATTTCATTTTCAAATCTTGATACATCTTTGTGCTCCCCGGGTGAATAGAAAATTTTGAGTTGTGTGCTTCCTGTAGTATCTCATTCTTTAATTTAGTCGCTTGAGGGATCCAAATCCTTGATGTAAATCTTAATATTCCTCGTTCATCCCTTTTTGTACATATCTCTTCTTTATCTTCTGCAATAATTCTGGCTGAAAAGTCATGCTGTGATAAAACTCTTTTGATGTCCCGTAAATACAGAGTTCTAACTCAAATCTTTCCATCTCTTCAGATAACTCCTTTGACATGGTTATCACATTCAACCTTTCATTTCTACTCAAGCCATCGGCGACTATGTTTGCCTTTCCTAGTTGTTAATGTATCGAATAGTCATAATCCTTGATTAGCTCCAACCATCTCCGTTGTCTCATGTTGAGTTCCTTCTGGGTAAATATATACTTCAGGCTTTTATGATCCGTGTAGATTTCACACTTCTCCCCGTACAGGTAATGTCTCCATATCTTGAGTGTGAATACTATGGCTGCCAATTACAGATTATGGGTTGAGTATTTCAATTCATGAGGATTAAGTTGTCGTGATGCATATGCAATCACCTTATTAGGTTGTATTAGCACACAGCCTAGTCCTTTATGCGAAGCGTCACTATATATCACAAAATCTCCTTTATCGTCGGGTAGTACTAATACTGGCACAGTAACTAGTTTCTGCTTTAATTCTTGGAAGCTTTCTTCACATTCCGTATTCCATTCAAACTTATGATTCTTCCTTGTTAACTTGGTCAGCAGCGTAGCGATCTTTGAGAAATCCTTACAAATCTTCTGTAGTATCCAGCCAATCCAAGGAAACTTCTTACTTCCATAGGAGTCTTTGGTCTCTCCCAACTCATAATTGCTTCGATCTTTGCGGGGTCCACCCTAATTCATTCGCTTCCAATTATATGTCCTAAAAATTGAACTTCACTTAACCAAAACTCAGACTTTGAGGACTTTGCATACAACTTCTCTCATCTTAGAATCTCCAAAACTATCCACTAGTGTTGTGCATGGTCTTCTTCCGACTTCGAATATATCAAAATATCATCAATGAATACCACAACAAACTGGTCCAAGTATTTCTTGAAAACTCGATTCATCGGGTCCATAAAAGTTGCAAGGGCATTAGTTAATCCGAATGGCAATACTAAGAACACATAATGTCCATACCTCATCTTAAATGCCGTCTATGGGATGTCTTCTGATTTAATCTTTAATTGGTGGTATCCTGACCTCAAATCAATCTTAGAAAAACACTTTGCTCCCTTTTAGTTAGTCAAAAAATCGTCTATTCTCGGCAACAGATACCGATTCTTAATCATCATTTTGTTCAACTCCCGGTAATCGATACAGAGTCTCATGCTTCCGTCTTTCTTCTTTATGAAAAGAACTGGCGCTCCCCATGGTGACGTACTTGGTCTTATGATTCCTTTATCCAAAAGTTCTTGTATCTGACTCACTAACTCCTACATCACCAATGATGCCATCCTATAAAGGGCCTTCAAGACGGGTTCAGTGCCTGGGGAAGATTAATCTCAAACTCAATCTGTCAATCTAGTGGTAGTCCGGGTAATTCCTCTGGAAACACATCGGGGAACTCTCTTACTACTAGAATCCCTTCCATGCTAGGAACTTCCTTCTCCGAATCCACTATATAGGCTAAATATGCTTCACATCCTTTCCTAAGTAGCTTGCTGGCTTGAATAGCGGTGAGAAATAGCTGCTCTTGCTTCTGGCCTTTAAATATTACCTTACTCCCATTCTCTGCTCGAAGATATACCTTCTTAGATCTACAATCTATCTGAGCATTATTCTTTCCTAACCAATCCATTCCTAATATTATATCAAACTCCCCTAACTTGAAAGTATCAAGTCGGCTGAAAACTTATGTCCAGAGATGTCAATCTCACATTGAGAGAAAAATTGACTCACAGGTATCTTTTCCTTATTGGAAATTACTATGCTCATCGCTTCACTCATATCCTTCTTATCAGAGTTTAATCTATTAGCAAAAGTTTCTGATATAAAAGACTTTGTAGCTCCTGAATCAATCAATACTTTAGCTTCAACATTGTTTATTAAAAGCTTACTTGTTATCACCTCAGAATTCTGAACAGCGTCTTTCATCTTCAGATTAAAAGTCCTTGCTGATGCTTGTAGAGTCACTATAGGTGGTGGAGGTAACACCAACATTTCTGGTAGTGCTGCAGTGCTGGTGCTGGTTATATTCACCATGCTTTTGATTAATCCGGTTGACCTGCACTTCTTGGCGATATGTCCAAATTTTCTGCACTTGTAGCATGTTACTCCTGGTTTCTGCACTTTACACTCATTGGCCAAATGTCCCTTCTGATTACATTGATAACATGTCATGTTGAGCTTGTTGTAAATTCCCAGATGCTTTTTCCCACAATGCCTACACTCGACCCTTGGCTATTTGTCATTATTCGCTTGACCCTAATTCTGCTGATGGTTTTCTTTATTGTCTTGTCTCATGTTCACTTCCCCTTTCTTCTGTGCATTCCATCCTTTCTGGAATCCAATTCTCTTCACGTTTCTATCTTGCTGGTATCCTGATTCCGACCTCTCCTTTTGATGAAACACCTTCCTCTTCTTAACATCTCTTTTCTTTCTGGATTGGGCTCCATTACTTTCAATCAATGATGCCTTCTGAACTACCCAAACGTAGGTACCAATCTCAAACATCGAAACTCTATCTCGAATACAATATGCAAGCCCTTTCTGAAACCTCTGAGCCTTCTCTTTATCAGTATTCACATACTTAGTTACAAATATTGAAAATTTGGTAAACTTCTTCTCATATTTCAAGACTGTCATACTTCCTTGTTTCAATTCCAGGAACTTCGTCTCCATCTGTTTCTGCATAAACCAGGGTAATATTTCTCTAAGAATAAGTCCTTAAACCTAGTCCAAGTAACTGATTGAACTTCTTCCAAAGCTTTGACTGAATCCCACCAATAAATTTGTCACGCCCCGACTTAACAATATATTATACAAATTATTATAATAGATAACAAAAGAAAGTAAATACAACCGAATCCAAGATCTTACAGTTTAGGGTTTGGAACAGCCCAACACTATAAACTATTTCAACCTGATTTCTAATATCAAGTCCTCACACAAAACGATCACTAATCTACCTGAGCTCGAACATATGCATCAACATCACAAGTCTTACGCGATATCTGCTTGAATCTAACCATATCTGCTAGCTGAAATATCAGGGTGAAAGCAAGTAGTGAGCCAAATGCTTAACAAGTTGTATACAATACAATACAAAACATAAATCGATATATAAGAATAATAATGTGAAGGTAGAGCTAATAATATCAAGAGATAAACTTTTGAGTGATGGCATCTTTTATTTATAACAAAACCATTCAAACCATTTCTTTATCAAAACCCATTTTATGACGCTACGGATTACAGCCGGTGATCAGCCGCGAAGTAATCCTAAACCTCGCTAGATTCTAGAACATTAATGGGATCCCTAGGTAACTTTTAAGCCTACAAATTAAGAGCAGAAAGGACTTGCGACTCAGTCCACATCAACTATTTAAAGAAAATATTTGTCCCCCTTTGGGACTGAAAATCAAATTTTTAACTTTTTATTTTATTAAAAATTGATGCCAGGTGACGGTTAATTTCTTAAACAGTGAGCATCTTTATCAAGGGTTCTAGATCAACTTTGAAGCACAGGGAAAAGGTCCACTAAATTTCAAGGCCATGATCAACTAGAATATACTTCATCGAGGGAATTGTAAGGTTTATATATACAAGGATTTTGACAGTGAGATTTAGCAAGGTTATCGGATAGTATGAAGGAACAAGGGCAATCGTGGTTCTAGGTAGTTTTGAGGTAGGGCATAGGTATTTAAAAATACAAAGAAAGTAAGCATTAATGGTTCCAAATGAGGTATAGGTATTAAAATATAGAGAAGGTGAGCATTATCTCAAGGTATAATAAAGTGTCATGCTTTAGGGTAAATATAGGGTTATCAACCAATCATGGATAATCGTTAATGAATGACTGACTTTTAGGTATTAAGATAAGGTTACTGAGTATAACTTGCACATGGTTCATTATCACAATTACTTGGGTTTACTAGCATGATAGGACTTTTGATTTACCTGCATAACAATCTTCAAGTGGAGTTAAACTACTTGAAATAAATACTTGAGGATTCATGTCATTTCCATATACTACGGATATAGATTCGAAACCACTTGGTTCATGTATATCAAGGTGAACTAAAATACTCGCATCGTATATATGAACTAGTTATCACACACGTGTAGTGTAAACGAAAGAGGCAGGTTGAATCACTTGCCTTAAAAAAGGCTGAACTTGACTGGCAGGTAGGAGCAACTGAAAGCTTTACTCGACCTTAATGGCAAGTTTACCCTCGTCTCGAGATCCTACACAAATAATAATAACCTCATTATAATATATTCTTACCAACTGAACCTATTTGTAAACCAAAAGTTAAACATAATGGCACTTAGGCCTATACACACACAATTTACAATCACCTTAAATCATAATAGTACACATAGCCACATATGCTCAAATACCATATTTAAGTACCAAATAATATCACACACACCATATTTCAACACTAGGCTTGGATGATCTCGCTCCACTTAATTAAGTCACTTGATCGCTAAACTAGACAAAATCTCCAAATTTTTGCCTCCTAACTCGATGTGCCTTTACTAAACCATCCCATTCCTATTGACCCTAACTTGGGCCTTTCACTCTACTGACTTTATGCTATCTTGCAACTATGGTGGTCAACCAAAACTTCACTCCTAAGTGCTCTAAAACTATGCGGTAAGTGAATGTGTTCATTATGGTAAATTTTAGAATGACATCTAAGATTTCTTGGGTGCATTTGACACTCTTAAACTTCAATTTTACCTTCAAAACTTTTACACTAGACTCTCCTGATCAAAAGCCAACTCAAAAACCTGATGTGGATCAAGGACCTAACCTAGCTTGGGCCTCCCTAGGCCTATGCTTAAAGTCTTCGCTTCCCCTGTTTCTCTGGGCAGAAAATGGTCCTGATTTGAACTAACCTATGACACATGATTCTAACTCAAATCCAATGAACTGTGGCTGGAAAAAGTCCTCTGACACTCCCTCTAACTAAGGCCCAACAGGGCCTAATGAGGGCCTACCTATGACATGGTCAAAACTTCCCATTTCTAAGTTGCAACAAAACTGTACCCTGCTGGACAGATTTGGTGTTTCCACTCGTGCACCTAACCAAACGTCTTACAAACCTCCAACAAATACCTAAAACCTATTGTATACTCCTAGTGCTAGCTTCTGGTGACTTGGGCCTTAAAGTGCACAACGATGACAAGGTCAAATCTCACTCTAAACCTCAGGGTACCAAAATGATTTTCTGCAGAAACTAATACTCTCCTTTCACCACAATTCTTACTTGACAAACCCAACCAACAACAACCAAAAACCCAAACCAAACCTCAACCAAGGTGATCTAATGAACTAACTCTCCTACACTCAATATTGACTTAATGGAGATCATCCGTACCTAAGGTGCAATATAGCAAAACAAAAGTTAACATACTACACTAATTACAAGTCATCAAGTTTTTGAAAACAACAAGTTACATCTTCTTTATAAATATATATGAATTAACATCACATATCAAGGAGCACAAATCAAGATTAATATCTTAACTCAACTAAAATTAAATCCTACTAACAATTATCAATCCAAATGATCAAAAACTTCCGAAAATCATGAGTTGTTTACATGTATGCATGCCTTCGAATTTTACATGTCAAAACCATATGATTTCCACAATAATTTTTATCATAAAATCAACATGCAAGCCTAACATAGGCTAATACTAAATGGTCACTTAGCATGCAAAGGGTTTTATCAAGTTTATACTACAAAATTCATGTTATTATCACAAAAACACATAAAAATGAAACAAAGCAACAAAACACCATCAAGAACCATTAATTCGGCTCCCTTATGGTCATAGCCGAATGAAATTGAAGGGAAATGACCATTAAAAACAAGATCTTCACTCTCTTGACTTGGAATTTCACCATTTCTTGTAGTTCCCTCAATAATACAACCTTAAATCCATGAGAATCAAGATTGTACTTTGAGTTCCAACTAAAATTATGACATGCAAGATCAAAACATAAACTTTTCACTCAAAACTCTTTGGATTACATATGATCAAGATATAGGAAGTAACATTTATTTGAATGGAAGTTAGGTGTTTGAATGAAGAAGGAAGAAAAAGGGAGGGGGTAGGGCTTCGGCCAAGAGGCCGAGAGGGAGAGGAGGGAGGTGAGGTGAGGGTGGAATGGTGGAGTGAAAATGAAGTGCTATGATACTTGTATTTGTTTTTATGCCTTTGTTTTGAATAAAAGTGAGTGAATTTAGTAAATGACAGAAGTAACCTTCTAGCTAAAGTTAGGTAAATTTGCATGCAAGGTCAAAGTGGTAAATTGGCTAGTAGAATGAGAGTGAGTGGGATTTGAATTGTCTTTTTAGCCCTTTAGTTGAATGGGCGGGTATTTGCATGCAAGGATATTCTTGTAATTTGCTAATTACCTAACAACTAATTTTTAAAGATCTATTTTTATAAAATAAAATAAAGTTCAAAAATTATAAAATTTATACCATAAAATAACTTGGATTTTTAGAAATTTTATGAGATCACTTTTGAAATTTGTGAATGAAATAATTTTTAAAAGATAATTTTCCATGGTAAAGAATATTCTTTATAAATCAAAAATAGGAGCAATTAATAAAACAATCGCTTTGAAAAATTCATATTCTGATTAAAGCAATTTATAATGCAGCAACTCCATTCACACAAGTGTATAATCAAATCGGGATATTTATATTTGATTCAAATATTATACAAAGTTCGCAAATAATATTACACAAAATGTCGGTCGTAACATTCTCTCCCCCTTAAAGGATTTTGTCCTCAGAATCTAAGAGAACATATGAGGATACCTGGAACGCATATCAGACTCTAACTCCCGGGTTGACTCTTCAACCTTGGGGTTCCTCCAAAGTACTTTTACCAACTTCATCGAGTTATTTCTAAGATTCTTTGCTTGCTTGTCGAGTATTTTGACAGGTTGCTCCACAAATGACAGGTCTTCCTGAATTTCTATAGGTTTATATTCTATCACATGGTTGACATCAGGATTGTACTTCTTAAGCAGTGACACATGGAACATATTATGCACATGCTGATACTGAGGCGGTAAGGCTAACTCATAAGCCACCTTCCCCACTTGACTCAAAATTTCAAAAGCACCACTATATCTAGGTGCTAACTTCCCTTTCTTGCCAAATCTAGACAATCCCTTCTTCGGTGATACTTTCAGTAAAACGACTTCACCCACTTGGAATCTAACATCCTTGCGCGCTAGATCCGCATACTTTCTTTGTCTATCTTGAGCAGCAAGTAACCTCTTCTGAATTAATTTGACTATCTCATATAATTGTTGTACCAATTCTGGGCCTAGAATCTTTCCTTCTCCCACTTCATCCCAACTAGTTGGTGATATGCATTTCC
Organism: Apium graveolens; assembly: GCF_009905375.1. Lineage (NCBI taxonomy): Eukaryota > Viridiplantae > Streptophyta > Magnoliopsida > Apiales > Apiaceae > Apium > Apium graveolens. The sequence continues at coordinate 262,201,560 of NC_133649.1, read as the reverse complement.
TTCCGTATAAAGCTTCGTATGGTGGCATGCCAATACTGGAGTGATAACTATTGTTATAGGAGAATTCTATCAATGGCAGGTGGTCGTCCCAACTTCCCGCAAAGTCAATTGCACAACTACGCAACATGTCTTCGATTGTTTAAATTGTCCTTTCGCTTTGACCGTCAGTTTGCGGATGATACACTGTACTCATGTTTAACTTCGTGCCAAGACTTTCTTAAAATTGCTTCCAGAATCTCGAGTTAAATCAGGGATCTCTGTCTGAAACTATCGATACGGGCACGCCATGTCTTAATACGATTTCACGCACATACAGATGGACCAATCTGTCCAAAGAAGACCTCTCGTTGATTGGAAGAAAATGCGCCGACTTCGTAAGGCGATCAACTATAACCCATATAGCGTCATGTCCGTATTTCGTTCGGGGTAATCCCACTATAAAGTCCATTGCAATGTTTTCCTATTTCCATTCTGGAATCTTTAGGGGCTGAATTAATCCGCTTGGTCTTTGATGTTCTTCCTTCACTTTCTGACAAGTATAACACTTTGCAACCCATTCTGCCACTTCTCGCTTCATGTTTGGCCACCAAAAGTTCTGCTTTAAGTCTTGGTACATTTTGGTGCTTCTTGGATGGATTGAAAATCTTGAATTGTGGGCTTCTTGCAATATCTCATTCTTCAATTCAGTCACATGAGGAATCCAAATTCTTGAGGAAAACCTTAATATACCTTGCTCATCTCTTTGAGTCCCAATCTCTTCCCCGGTTAGCTGATTTCTTTCCTGCTGCATTACTTTTTCCTGACATTTCTTTATCTTTTCCAATAATGTTGGCTGAAAAGTCATAGTACGACAAACCTCTTCAACTATTCCACATTCACAAAGTTCCAATTCAAATCTCTTAATCTCTTCAGACAATTCTTTTGGTATTGCTATCCTATTCAATCTTTCCTTCCTACTCAAAGCATCGGCTACCACGCTCACCTTTCCAGGATGATAATTTATCGAACAATCATAGTCCTTACTTAGTTCCAACCATCTCCTTTGCCTCATATTGAGCTCCTTCTGAGTGAAAATATACTTTAAACTCTTGTGATCCGTGTAGATCTTACACTTTTCTCCGTAGAGATAATGTCTTCAAATTTTAAGTGTAAATACTATGGCTGCTAGTTCCAAGTCATGCGTAGGGTACTTTAATTCATGTGGTTTTAACTGTCTTGATGCATACACAATCACCTTGTTGTGTTGCATTAGCACGCAACCCAGACCCTTATGTGCAACATCACTGAAAATTACAAAATTTCCTTGATCGTCTGGTTAGTACCAACACCGGAGCTGTAACCAACCTCTGCTTCAACGCTTGAAAGTTATTCTCACATTCTGCATTCCATTCAAACTTTTGATTCTTCCTAGTTAACTTAGTCAATGGCGTGGCGATTTTCGAGAAATCTTTGACAAATCTTCTATAATATCCTGCCAATCCTAGAAAACTTCGCACTTCCGTAGGTGTCTTTGGCCTTTCCCAACTCATAATTGCCTCAATCTTTGCCGGATCTACTTTAACTCATTTACTTCCAATAACATGACCCAAAAATTGAACATCCTTTAACCAAAACTCACACTTAGAAAACTTGGCATATAACTTCTCTTGTCGGAGTATATCCAATGTTATCCACAGATGCTGCTTATGTTCTTCTTCCGACTTTGAATAGATAAGAATGTCATCAATAAATACCACTACAAACTTGTCCAAATACTTCTTAAATACCCGGTTCATCAGATCCATAAATGTTGCCGGAGCATTAGTCAACCCAAAAGGCATTACTAAGAATTCATAATGTCCGTATCTTGTCATGAATGCTATCTTTGGGATGTCTTCTTCTTTGATCTTTAATTGATGGTATCCTGATCTTAAGTCAATCTTGGAAAAGCACTTTGCTCCTTTCAGCTGATCAAATAGGTTATCTATTCTTGGTAGCGGGTATCGGTTCTAAATCGTCACCTTATTCTACTCCCAATAATCTATACATAGCCTCATGCTTCCATCTTTCTTCTTTACGAACAGTATAGGTGCTCCCCATGGCGACATACTTGACCTTATCACTCCTTTGTCCAGTAATTCTTGTAGCTGGTTCGCCAACTCTTTCATTTCTGCTGGTGCCATCCTATATGGGGCCTTCAAAATTGGTTCCGTGCCTGGATCTAAGTTGATCTCAAACTCAATTTGTCGATCTAGCGATAAACCTGGTAGTTTGTCTGGAAACACATCTGGAAATTTGTTGACTACGGGAATATCTTCTATGCTGAGGCTGTCTCTTTCTGAATCTACTACATAAGCTGGGAATGACTCACAACCTTTCCTAAGCAACTTCTTATCCTGAACGATTGTAAGAAACAATTGTTCTTGCCTTTGTCCCTTAAATACTACTTTCTTTCCACTCTCCGTCTTTAAGTACACCTTCTTAGACTTACAATTTATTTGAGAGTTGTTCTTTCCTAACCAATCCATGCCTAAGATTATATCAAACTCCCCTAACTTGAAAAGTATGAAGTCGGCTGAAAATTTATATCCCGAGATATCAATCTCACACTTAGCAAAAAGTTGACTTACCGAAATCTTCTCTTGATTCACAATTACCACATTTACTACCTCGTTCATGGTCATTTTTTCAAATTGAAGTTTATCAACAAAAGTTTCTGATATAAAAGATCTCGTTGCTCCAGAATCAATCAATACTTTAGCTTCGACATTATTTAATAAAAGAGTACCTGCTATCACCTCAGAATTCTGAACACGTCCTTCATTTTCAAATCAAATGTCCTTGACGTTGCTTGAGGAGTTGTTGTAGGTGGTGGAGGTAATGCCAATACCTCAGCTGGTATGCTTGCACTGGTGTTTGCCACGTTCATCAGAGCTTTGACTGGTCCGGTTGACTTGCACTCCCTAGCTATCTGTCCAGTCTTTCCACACCTCTAGCATGTGACTCCCGGCTTTGGCATCTTACACTCGTTAGCCAAATGTCCCTTCTGGTTGCATCTATAGCATGTCATATTCAGCTTATTACACACTCATGGGTGTCTTTTCCACAATGATTGCACTCTGGCCTCTGAAATCTATTTTCTCTAACTTGCCCTTGGCTTGCCTGGTTGTTCCCTTTTGATTCTTGTCTTTTATTCAAATTTCCCTTCTTCTGAAAATTCCCGCCTTTGTGGAATCCAATCATTTTCACACTCCTGTCTTGTGAGCTTCCGGCTTCAGACTTCTCTTCAGTAAAATGGAACCTTCCTTTTCTTGATATCTCTTTCCTTCCTTGACTGCATCCCATTACCCTCAATCAGAGAAGCTTTCTGTACTACTCCTGCATAAATATCAAGCTCAAACAAAGCCACTCTATCTCTGATCCAAGACTATAATCCTTGTTGGAATCTCTTTGCTATTTCCTCCTCACTGTTGGTATACTTTGTCACAAACCTTGACAGCTCCATAAACTTCTCTTCATACTCCAATACAGTCATACTCCCTTGCTTTAGTTCAAGAAATTTAAGCTCCATCTGATTCTGCATGTACTTAGGGTAATACTTGTCCATAAATAACTTCTCAAACCTTTTCCAAGAAACTTGCTAATTTGCCTCCATAGCTCTCACTGTATCCCACCAATAAATGACTTCACCCTTCAGGAAGTAAGTAGCATATGGTGTCTTCTGATCGTCCCCTAACTGTACCAATTCAAAAGCTCTTTCCATTTCCTTAATGCATGTGTTAGTTATTATTGGGTCAGTGGTATCATGAAATGCAGGTGGATTCATATTCTGAAAAGCTTTGAAAGTGACAACTTGTCGAGGTGGTACTAGTGGATTAGGTGGTTGGTGTGGTTCACGGTTATCTTGGTTTTCAAATTGTTATTGAAGAGTTCTTTGTTGTTGAGCTATATCATTTGTTTGCTATTGTAAGGTTTCTAGTAATCAAAGAATATTAGGATATGTGGTAGATGTGGTTGTTGGGTTCTTCCTTTTGGGTGGCATGATCCTGAAATGAAAGTTTTATCAAAACATGTATGAACAATAAGATAATTCGAGGATAAGGTGTCACATGACATTCTGTTCACATATGAGGTCGAGTTTTTAAATTAAACAATAAGGGTGATGCATATAAAGGCATAAAACAATTGAAAGCAAATAGAACGATAGTGCATAATAATTGAAATTTTAAGGTCAAGGTACATCAAGATTAGAATAAAGTCTGAATCTAGGAATAACATGCTTATTTAAAGGAAATAACAGGGAATTCAACAAAGTCCGATAATACAACAACATGAAAGGTAGATAATGGAAAGAACTAATGCTCCACTCCGTCAGAACGGGGTTTGGTAGTCTTCTCCTCTCGAAGCATCTTCCCAATACTCTGGAGCTCGTCCGCAATCATCTGGAGGGTATACTGGCTGGTACGGTCTCGGTGCGATGGCATCTCCTCAAGCTTAGTGTTGACGTACTGAACCAAAGTCTCAAGTCTCGCAGTCATCTGCTTCTTAGGCTTCCCTTCATAGTTTCGGCTGTCCGGATACACGTTCTTCAATCGGTCTAACAGTCGGTCGTACTTGCCCTGAAGCATGTCGAATTCGCGCCTCAACTCAGCATACACATAGAAAGCAATAGTGTCAGCCGACCCAGAGGATGACGAGGAATGCACCATTTGCTGACAAACAATACATAGATATATATAAGAGGAGCATTAATGATAAATTCGCTTAACCTACTCTCTCGCATAATATCCTATAACTTATACATATATCCTATAACCTATTTGGGCTGTCGAGGGACTCTAAACCGTAGCTCTGATACCAAAACCTGTCATGCCCCGACTTAACAATATATTATACAAATTATTACAATAGATAACAGAAGAAAGTAAATACAACCGAATCCAAGATCTTACAGTTTAGGGTTTGGAACAGCCCAACACTATAAACTATTTCAACCTGATTTCTAATATCGAGTCCTCACACAAAACGATCACTAATCTACCTGAGCTCGAACATATGCATCAGCATCACAAGTCTTACGCGCTGTCTGCTTGAATCTAACCATATCTGATAGCTGAAATATCAGGGTGAAAGCAAGTAGTGAGCCAAATTCTCAACATTTGCTATACAATACAATACAAAACATAAATCTAGATATAAGAATAATAATGTGAAGGTAGAGCTAATAATAGCAAGAGATAAACTTTTGAGTGATGGCATCTTTTATTTGTAACAAAACCATTCAAACCATTTCTTTATCAAAAACCATTTTATGACGCTACGGATTACAGCCGGTGATCAGCTGCGAAGTAATCCCGAACCTCGCTGGGTTCTAGAACATTAATGGGATCCCTAGGCAACTTTTAAGCTTATAAATTAAGAGCAAAAAGGACTTGCATCTTAGTCCAGATCCACTATTTAAAAAAATATTTGCCCCCCTTTTGGGACTAGAAATCAAATTTTTAACTTTTTATTTTATTAAAAACTGATACCAGGTGACGGTTAATTTCTTAAACAGTGAGCATCTTTATCAAGGGTTTTAGATCAACTTTGAAGCACAATGAAAAGGTGACGGTATAGGTATTAAAATATAGAGAAGGTGAGCATTAACTCAAGGTATAACAGAGTGTCATGCTTTAGGGTAAAGATAGGGTTATCAACCAATCATGGATAATCGTTAAGGAATGACTGACTTTTAGGTATTAAGATAAGGTTACTGAGTATAACTTGCACATGGTTCATTATCACAATTACTTGGGTTTACTAGCATGATAGGACTTTTGATTTACTTGCATAGCAATCTTCAAGTGGAGTTAAACTACTTGAAATAAATACTTGAGGATTCATGTCATTTTCATATACTACGGATATAGTTTCGAAACCACTTGGTTCATGTATATCAAGGTGAATTAAAATACTCACATCGTATATATGAACTAGTTATCACATACTTGCAGTGTAAATGAAAGAGGCAAATTGAATCACTTGCCTTAAGAAAGGATGAACTTGACTGGCAGGTAGGAGCAAATGGAAGCTTTACTCGACCTTAATGGCAAGTTTACCCTCGTCTCGAGATCCTACACAAATAATAATAACCTCATTATAATATATTCTTACCAACTCAACCTATTTGTAAACCAAAAGTTAAACATAATGGCACTTAGGCCTATACAAACACAATTTACAATCACCTTATAATCATAATAGTACACATAGCCACATATGCTCACATACCATATTTAAGTACCAAATAATATCACACACACCATATAGCAACACTAGGCTTGGATGATCTCGCTCCACTTACTTAAGTCACTTGATCGCTAAACTAGACAAAATCTCCAAATTTGGGCCTCCTAACTCGATGTGCCTTTACTAAACCATCCAATTCCTATTGACCCTAACTTGGGGCTTTCACTCTACTGACTTTATGCTATCTTGCAACTATTGTGGTCAACCAAAACTTCACTCCTAAGTGCTCTAAAACTATGCGGTAAGTGAATGTGCTCATTATGGTAAATTTTAGAATGACATCTAAGGTTTCTTGGGTGCATTTGACACTCTTACACTTCAAGTTTACCTCCAAAAATTTTACACTAGACTCTCCTGATGAAAATCCAACTCCCAAACCTGATGTGGCTCAAGGGTCTAGCTTGAGCCTCCCTAGGCCTATGCTTAAATTCTACGTTTCCCCTATTTTTCTGGGCATAAAAGGGTCCTGATTTGAACTAACCTATGACACATGATTCTAACTCAAATCCTATGAACTATGGCTGAAACAACTCCTCTAACACTCCCTCTAACTAAGGCCCAATAGGGCCTAATGAGAACCTATGACATGGTCAAAACTTCCCATTTCTAAGTTGCAACAAAACTGTCCCCTGCTGGACAGATTTTGTGTTTCCACTCGTGCACCTAACAAAACGTCTTACAAACCTTCAACGAACACCTAAAACCAATTGTATACTCCTAGTGCTACCTTCTGGTGACTTGGGTCTCAAAGTTCACAACTGATGACAAGGTCAAATCTCACTCTAAACCTCAGGGTACCAAACTGATTTTCTGCAGAAACTAATACTCTCCTTTCACCAAAATTCTTACTTGACAAACCCAACAAACAACAACCAAAAACCCAAACCAAACCTCAACCAAGGTGATCTACTGAACTAAATCTCCTACACTCAATATTGACTTAATGGAGATCATCCATACCTAAAGTGCAACATAGCAAAACAAAAGTTAACATACTACACTAATTACAAGTCATTCAAGTTTTTGAGAACAACAAGTTATATCTTCTTTATAAATATATACGAATTTACATCACATATCAAGGAGCACAAATCAAGATTAATATCTTAACTCAACTGAAATTAAAGCCTACTAATAATTATCAATCCTAAATGATCAAAAACTTCTGAAAATCATGAGTTGTTTACATGCATGCATGCATGCCTTCAAATTTTACAAGTCAAAAACATATGATTTCCACAATAATTTTTATCATAAAATCAACATGCAAGCCTAAAATAGACTAATACTAAATGGTCACTTAGCATGCAAAGGGTTTTATCAAGTTTATACTACAAAATTCATGTTATTATCATAAAAACACACAAAAATGAAATAAGGCAACAAAACACTATCAAGAACCATTCATTCGGCTCCCTTATGGTCGTAGCCGAATGAAATGGAAGGGAAATGACCATTAAAACTAAGAGCTTCACTCTCTTGACTTGACATTTCACCATTCCTTGTAGTTCCCTCAATAATACAACCTTAAATTTATGAGAATCAAGATTGTACTTTGAGTTCCAACTAAAACTATCACATGCAAGATCAAAACATAAACTTTTCACTCAAAACTCTTTGGATTACATTTGATCAAGATATAGGAGGTAACATTTACTTGAATGGAAGTTAGGTGTTTGAATGAAGAAGGAAGAAAAAGGGAGGGGGTAGGGCTTCGGCCAAGAGGCCGAGAGGGAGGGGAGGGATGTGAGGTGAGGGTGGAAAGGTGGAGTGAAAATGAAGTGCTATGATACTTGTGTTTGTTTTTATACCTTTGTTTTGACTAAAAGTGAGTGGATTTAGTAAATGACAAAAGTAACCTTCTAGCTAAATTTAGGTAAATTTGCATGCAAGGTCAAAGTGGTAAATTGGCTAGTAGAATGAGAGTGAGTGGGGTTGGAATTGTCTTATTAGCCCTTTAGTTGAATGGGAGGGTATTTGTATGCAAGGATATTCATGTAATTTGCTAATTACCTAACAATTAATTTTCAAAGATCTATTTTTATAAAATAAAATAAAAGTTCAAAAAGTATAAAATTTATACCATAAAATAACTTGGATTTTTAGAAATTTTATGAGATCACTTTTGAAATTTGTGAATGAAATATTTTTTAAAAGATAATTTTCCATGGTAAAGAATATTCTTTATAAATCAAAAATAGGAGCAATTAATAAAACTATCACTTTGAAAAATTCATATTCTGAGTAAAGCAATTTATAATGCACCAACTCCATTCACACAAGTGTATAATCAAATGGGTATATTTATATTCGATTCAAATATTATACAAAGTTCACAAATAATATTACACAAAATGTCGGTCGTAACAAAATTGCTTCCCCTTTCAAGAAATACGTGGTATAAATGGTCTTTGGCTCTTCCCCTAATTGAACCAATTCGAAAGATCTCTCCATTTCTCTTATCCAAGTGTTGGCTACTACGGGGTCCGTGGTATCATGAAAAGCTGGAGGGTTCACATTCTGAAAAGTTTTGAAAGTCACAATTGGTTGAGGAGGCTCTGGTGGATCTGGTTGGTATTATCATGATTCTTTTGGTTTCGAAATTGTTGTTGTTGAAATTATTGTTGAAGAGTTTGTTGTTGTTGAGCAATTGCATTAGTCTGTTGTTGCAGAGTTTCCAATATCGAAGGATATTGGGGTCCGTTGCAGAAGCAGTACTGGTTTGCTTTGTCTTTTTAGGAGGAATATTTCTGAAAGGAAGATTGATAACAAGTAGGTATGATTATGACAGATATTTCAAAGCTAGGTTATCACAAGGTTAATTTGACCGCATAATGTCTAGATTTTAACAAGGTTATGCATGGTTATATGAAGGATAACATAAATAGAGGCAAGATTGGGATAATAGAAATGCACAAGTAAGCTTGAAACATTTGTAATAATTGCAAGCATGATTCTGATATAAAGGTTCAACAAGATAGTCAGGGAGTATCACAATCATTTCAAAGCCAAGATGTCACGAAATTAAGGGAATCACATGCATTCGGATTTCAATTATTAGTTAAGGAGTTGATATACAATTCTAGAAGTAAAAACGAAGCTAAATTGAATGATAATGAAATGAAATGATAGTGCATTAAGCAATAGAACAAAGTTATCTTACAACACCACCAGGTAAGGTTCGAATTTAAAAAGTCAATGACATCATAGTTCTAAAAGGAAGAAAATACAATCCACATAAAGGGTAGCCAACTAGAAAGGGAATAGGAGGTCTGGCTCCTAATTCGGGCTAACGATCGTCAACCTAGGTTTCCTCGTTAACATCTCGAGCTATCGGGATCTCTTCCCACTGCTCTCCCTGAAGCACCTTCACAATACCCTGAAGTTCATCTGCTACCATTTGGATGGTGTATTAACTGCTGCGATCTCGGTGTACTGGCATCTCCCCAAGCTTAGTGTTAACGAACAGCTGTTAAGGACTCGAGTCTCACAATCAACTGTGCCTTAGGTTCCTCCTTAAGCCGGTATCATCCTGGAAAGCCACATCTAGTCGCTCCATAAGTCAATCGTACTGCCCTTGGAGCCTATCAAACTAGAGCCTCAAGTCAGATTACACGGAGAATGCTATAGTGTCAGATGGCACCGAGGTCGAAGAAGAATGCATCCTTTGCTGACAAACAATATATACGAAGGTAAATATTAGCGACTTAATTGAATAATATCTACTTACACTCTCGTATTTCCTGTATATATATACCTATAACCTATATGGACTGTTCAGGGACTCTAAACCTTAGCTTTGATACCAAGACCTGTCACAAGCCACAAAATACACTAACAAAATATAACTGAATAAATATAAAGTTAATACAAACTGCTGTTGACAACAGAATCGAAGATCGCTAAGGTTCAGGGTTTGAACAGTCCCAACTACAACTATTATAACATATAATTAAGCTATCAGTCCTCACACAAACACCAACTATACTACCTGAGCTCTCACATAAGCCTCAGCATCTCCACCGGTAGACTTACGAGCAGTCTGCTTGAATCTAACCATACTTGCTAGCTAAAATGATATAATTGAAAAGCAAGAAGTGAGCAAAGTGCTCAGCAAGGTATATCATAAAACAGAATTTAACAACATAGCAATTTATATCTGGAAATTGAGGTGTATGGCATCATTATTCTAGTCAAAACATTTGTAACCAAACATTTGCTCAAAACCATTTTATGACGCTACGGATTACAGCCGATGATCATCCGCGAAGCAATCCCGAACCTCGCTGGGTTCTAAACAATTTTGGTCGAATCCCGAGACAGCTTTTAAGACTCAAATAATAAGTGTGAAAGGGACTTGCATCTTAGTCCTAATTCACCAATTTCAAGAAAACATTCCTTTATTTTTAAAGAGCAATTATCTTTTATAAAACTGATGCCAAGGAGAACTTTACAAAGATCTATACAAAGGGGATCAAATCATCAATCAAGGATTTCGAGTTAAGAAACTCTTATTAGAATGATGTGACTAGGGTTTTCAAGGATATTCAACAATAAGTTGATAACCAAGGAAGAAAGTATTGAAAAAGAGTCTTAACGTTGTTCCACAAGATAGAGGTTTCCAATTTGAGGGTTATATAATGGATGTATCTAGTGATAAAATTGGGTATGATTGTAAGGGTTTATGTAAAGAGTCGGTAAATCGAAGGTGTAAGAATACAAAGAATAGCGGTTAATCAAGAGAGGATATGTTATCCAAGCATATGAGGTTTTATAGTTTATAGGGATGTGATTTTTATGAGGGTCTACGTAGCATTTGCAAAATCTCAATCTAAAATCAGAATATTCGTAACAACACATCAGGGTGACAATAATATTAAAAAGATCAACATACGAGCATGCAATCATATTTTAAAGAAGTGGTTCGGTACATTTGCAATATACCTTATATCTTAAAGAGAACAATACTAGAATGATAAGTGAGGGCAAAAACACTTGCATAATATCTCAAGAAAGGTTTATGACACTTGCAATATATAGAATTGACCAAGGGAAAACATTTGCAATATATCAAGGAAGTCGGAGAACACTTGCATACATAAAGAATTGACAAGGGGAAACATTTGCCTTAAGAAGGCTCGACTAACTCTCGTCTTGATGTGGAAGCAACCGGGAGCACTACTCGACTTTGACAGCAAGTTTACTACCTTCTTCTGAACCTACACAAAATACAGGCCCTCATCAAGATACACACTCTCAGAGACTCCAACCTAGTTAAAGATTTCAAAATATATTGGCACTTAGGCCTAACTACATATTTGACTCTTTACTCATCACTTATTATAATAAAATAATCATTTAGGATCACATAACACATTTAATCACATAATATACAACTTGGATATAATGGTGCGCTATTGATTTTTGAATGATCTCACTCAACCAACACGATTGACTCGAAGTGCTACCTAGTCTAGTGCAACCCAACTAACTCTCCAAACTCGAAGCGCCTTTCCTAGCCAAACTTCATTTCACTTAGCCACACCTATGGCCTAACCTTCTTCTAACCTCTTACCAAACTATTAGACTTAATGGTTAACTCAGGCCCCACCTCTAAGCATGAGAAATCTAAGTGCAAGGACAATGTGCTCCTAAGTGCAACTTTTAGGTGACACCGAATGGTACTAAATGACAAAGAACCCTTTCCACTCAAGTTTTGACACTCAAATTTCTATAGTGGAATCTCAGGTCCTAAATCTAACTTTTGCACTTGGAATTACACTAAGGCTCAACCTAGGCCTCCTTGGGCCTACTATCAAAGATAGCTCTCCCCTATCCCAGTGACACTCAAACTGCCCTAGTTTTGAACTCACTTAATACCCTTGGTTTTAACTCTAAAACCTCTAATTATGGCTTGAAAATCTTCCCAAAAACTCCCTAGTATCAATTCTAAGCAAGTCCTAATGAGGGCCTACCAATTACACATCTTTCTAAGCTTAAAAGTGCTCCTCACTCAAATTGCCTCTGTTCTGACCAGATGTCATGGTTCGACTTGTGCACCTAACTAAATGGGTTGGTTTATTACATTTAAAGCTTCTGGTATCAACTATAGGTCAAGTCATAACTTCTGGTGACTTGGGCCTTCAAATTCCCAATGAATGCCCATCCAAAACTCTCCTACAAATTAGTGCAACATTCTGGAAAAACACAAACCTTACACTATCCCTTCCACCTTAACTCCCACTTATAAACCATGAACCTAATCTTTAACCAAGCACAAATACTAACCCAATACTCTCATCTATCCCAATATCACATGGTGGAGATAATTCATAATCCAAAGCACCATTACCAAATTATATAACTAAAGTAGCAAGAGTCGCACTTAAATCACGTTTTCGAGTAATCAAGCACAAAATGAATATCCATATTAACATTCAAACACAATACCATTTATATATACTCATTAACCCACTATAAATACTATAGTTTGACATTCTAAAACATTTTTCAATAAAAGTATACTCATTTTTAGCAAATCAAATTGTGATCAAGGCATATAATCGAATTTAATGCCAAAATCATGTATATAGTCTAGTTTTTAACATGCACTCCTAGTACTCTAAAATTTGGAGTGTAAAATCCATATGCAATCATTTAACACACAATATCACAAGTATTTCATGACATGCAAGGGTTTTAAAGATCATGATCCATCAAAATTTAGTTTTAAAGCAACATGCAAGCAAGACTTCTTCACATAGCATTTAATCACAATTAAAGGTCACAAAAATCTACTTCATTCGGCTCTTAAAGAGTCATTTCCGAATGGAAAGGAGTGAATTGATCATATAAAATGGTAAGAAAGTCCCTCAACCATTGATCATTTCCACTCTTGATGCTTTTCCTTTATTTTGAACCTTAAACTCATAAGAATCAAGGTTTTTAACATTAGTCTTACTCAAAACTCAACATGCAAGCTTTAACCAAGTAGTAAAATTAATATTTTAACTTACTAAACAAGTGATCAAGGATTAAAGAAGGGTTTCTTGCAAGAATTTTGGAAGAAAATATGAAAAAAAAATGAGAAAGCGGGGGACTTGGCTTCGGCTGAGAGAGAGAAATGAGGAGGGAGGAGAGTGAGTTGGAGTGTATAAGTGGAGAAAATGATTCAATGTGTTGATATGGTGGTGGGTTGATGTTAGTGGAATTATCAATTTACCTCTTTATCCCTCTTTTAAAACTAACAAGGTTTGCATGCAAGGGCAACTTAGGAAATTGATTAGTTAAAGTGAAGTTAGTGGGGTTGGATTTGACAATAATACCCCTCCATTCAATTTAGTGGATCTTTGCATGCATGGGTATCATGGTAAATTATTAACCTAATTAATCAAATATCACTTTAGAGAAAGAATTTTTTATAAATAAAAATATAAATCCATAAATCACAATAATAACACCATAAAATAGTTTAGAATTTTAGAAACTTTTTGAGATAACTTCTAAAAATTTAAAGGAAACAAATTTAATATAAAGAATTTTCCATAAACTAATATGTTTAATAATATATCACCAATTGCTCAAATAAAAGCATTTCTTTTCTCAAATAAACATTTAATATACAATTCACAGAATATAACCCTTAAGACTCTTAAAAGCACATAATTGACTCTCTCTTGATATATATATTTAAGCATATATACACATAATTCAACTAAGAAAATAAAAATTTATACCGGTTGTAACACTCCCGACAGATGATCATGTTCAAAATAACTGTTGATAGTGACAACACAGTCACATGCGTCGGGTGTTTACAAAAGGAATGTGGCAGCCTATTAAGCAAGATTTTGAGAACAAAGAAGCATTATCATTTCTATGCAAATGTGAAGATATTCAAAGATGCTGGATAGAGTAATGTTGCAGTATGATATTAGACTAGATTTTATTTTGTTTTATTATCTTGTCTTACTATCATGTAAACTTGGTGATATATATAAACCATGTGTAGCAAGTAGAACAACTAACCAAGAAAGTTTATTTTTCAGAGAAACAGATAAGGCTATATTTTAAGAATTTCTCTATAGTTTGTCTGTTTAACTTGTAAAGCAGCTGTGAGCTATTCAAAGCTTCACAGAGTTCTCAATCTAATATATATATATATATATATATCTGATGGACACTTTTAAATCCACCAGAAAGTTTTAACGCTTGTGTTTTATTACTTAGTGCTTTGATTTATACTATTCTTCTAATCCACATTTTTGCAAATCAAACACTGTTATATATTAAGTTATAACAGTTTTTTAAAATCTCGAAAAGGAGCCAGAATTACATTCAACCCCCCTTCTGTAATTCTTGTTGTATTGTTAGGGAATAACAATTGGTATCAGAGCAAGTTCTTGAAGTACAAAGAGTGTAAAGATCACAACAATCAACAAGATGAACAAAAAGGATGTTGGAGTTAAAATTCCATTTCTGGATAAAGACAACTATCACCACTGGAAGGTGAAGATGCACCTACATCTTCTTTCTCAAGATGAAACTTATGTGGATTGCATTAAAAGAGGTCCTCATGTCCCTATGAGAGCTGCTACAGGAAATGAACCATCAGTTTCAAAACCTAGGCATGAATGGTATGATCCAGACATTGAACAAGTCAGGAAAGATAAGAAGGCCATGAACATAATGTTTAATGGTGATATGTTTGATAACATCATTAACTGTAAACAGCCAAAGAGGTTTGGGACACAATACAGATTATTTGTGATGGTACTGAGCAAGTAAGGGAGAATTAGATGCAACTCTTGATTCGGCAATATGAGCAATTTCTCTGTGAAGAAAGTGAGACACTTACTGACATTTTTAGTAGGTTTCAGAAACTACTGAATGCTCTAAAACTGCATGGAAGAGTCTATCAGACAAAATACTTTAACCTAAAGTTCCTTAGATCTCTCCAGAAGGAATGGAAGCCAATGATAATATCATTGAGAAATTCACAAGATTACAAGAAGTTCACCTTGGAGGGACTGTATGGCATCCTGAATACCTATGAGCTTGAAATAGAACAAGATGAAAGGATGGAGAAAGGAAGAAAGAAGGGAGGATCCATTGCACTAGTTGTTGAACTAGAGAAGGAGAAAGAGGTAAAGGTGGAACCTGTTGAATCTATATCAAAGGCCTGTGAAAGCAAGGGTAAAGGGCTGATAGCTGAAAATGAAGAACAGTTGAGCCAAGATGACATGGATGATATTGATGAACATCTAGCATTCTTATCTAGGAGATTAGCCAAGCTCAAATTCAAGAAGAATTTTGGAACAGCCAAGCCAAATATAAACATGGTTGATAAGTCAAAATTCAAGTATTTCAAATGTGGCTTGGCAGGCCATTTTGCTAGTGAGTGTAGAAAGTCTGATTCCAGTAAAAAGAAGTTTGAGCCTGTTGATTATAAGATGAAATACTTTGAGTTGCTCAAGCAAAAGGAAAGGGCTTTCGCAACTTAGGAGAATGACTGGGCCGTCGATTAATTGGATGAAGATGAAGAAATCAACTATGTCAATATAGCCCTAAAAGCCAAGTCAGATGAAACGGAAACAAGTTCATCAAGCAATCAGGTAATCATAACCAATCTAGCTCATTTGTCAAAAGCTGATTGTAATGATGCAATAAATGACTTGTCTACTGAATTATATCACCTGGGTGTTACACTTAAGTCCCTCACCAAGGAAAATGCAAAAATTAAAGAAAATAATTTATTTTTAAGTGAGAGGAACAATATGCTAGAATCTCAGTTTATTGAGTTTAAAAAATTGAAATTAGAATGCAAGGTTGCTAAGGATGAACTTACAGAATCCTTAAAGAAAGAGGAGATTTTAGGAAAGCAACTTGAATGAGAACCAGAAGTAATTAAAGCATGGACATCATCCAGATATGTTCATGCTCAAATTACTAAAGTTCAAGGTATAGAATCCTTTTGTGATGCAGCCTGGAAAAAGAGCAAGGAGAAGCTTGATTCCAATCTGGTTGAAGGACTCTTTACAGATGTGGACTCGACGGATGATTTTCATCATCCGTCGGATAATCAAAAGGATTATCTGTCGAGAGACAAGGATCCACATCTGTCGACTTTGACTAAACCAGTTAGCAAAACTAAGTTAGTTAAATTGAATGAGAAATATGGATCAGTTTCTAAAAACTTTGTTCTAGGAGAATCAAGTCAAGTTAGAAAAGATAAGAAAGTCAATGTTGGTCATATGTCTATCAAGAAATTGAATGACAGACTTGAAAAGATTTTGGTTAAAACAGATGCTAAAAGGAAAAACAATAGAAATAGGAAGGTAGAGATTTACAAACATAACAACTACACACCTGATAAATATGCACCAAGAAAATTTTGTGTTAAGTGTGGTAGTGTTAATCACTTATCTGTTATTTGCATGCCTACTCCCATGTCTGCACCTTCTTCTTTTTCCAACATGACTTCCATGTCTGCAATGCCTATAAATGCTATGCCTGCTCAGAATATGAATTCATAATTTGCTAATATGCCTTTTGCATCTAATCCTTATTATGCTGCATTTAGTATACCTCAAATGCCATTTAACATACCTTACTGGAATAACATGTTTGCAAATAACATGCCTTTTCATATAAACCAAAATGTGCATCATAATTATGTTTCAATGACTGGTGTCAAAGGTCCAACTCAAATGACTAAGGATGAATCTCAGATCCCTAAATTAAATGAGGTCAAACCTAAGAAACCAAAGAAAAAGGCTAACAAGGTAGGACCCAATGAAACTTGGGTACCAATCAACTTGATTTGGTTTTGATGTGTGCAGGGAAACAAAAAGAATCTTTGGTATCTAGACTGTGGTTGCTCAAGGCACATGACTGGAGATTCTACCCTGCTCACTAAGTTCAAGGAAAGAGCTGGCCCAAGTATCACTTTTGGAGATGATAGCAAGGGTTATACTGTGGGATATGGCTTGATATCAAAGGATAATGTCATCATTGAAGAGCTTGCCCTAGTGGATGAACTCAAGCAAAATTTGTTGAGTATCAGCCAGCTTTATGATAAGGGAAACTCAGTCACTTTTAATTCAGAAGCCTGTGTTGTGACCAATAAAAAGAGCAACAAAGTGGTTCTCACTGAGTGAGAAAAGGAAATGTGTACCTAGCTGATTTCAACTCATCAAATATAGAATCAGTAACTTGTCTTCTTAGTAAAGCAAGTCAAGATGAAAGTTGGCTATGGCACAAGAAATTGTCCTGTCTAAACTTCAAGACCATGAATGAGCTAGTCAAGAAAGAGTTGGTCAGAGGCATTCCTCAAGTGGAGTTTACTAAGGATGGATTGTGTGATGCCTTCCAGAAAGAAAAGCAGATTAAAGCATCATTCAGAAAGAAGTTTGATTCAACAATTGAAGAACCTTTGCAACTATTGCACATGGATTTGTTTGGACCAGTCAATGTGTTGTCCATCTCAAGGAAAAGATATTGCCTAGTAATTGTAGATGATTTCTCAAAGTTCTCTTGGACATATTTTCTAAAGTCCAAAGATGAAGCTAGTGAAATCATTATCAATCACATAAGGCAAGTCAACAATCATCCTGACTTCAAAGTAAGAAGAAACAGGAGTGATAATGGAACTGAGTTCAAGAATTCTTTGATAAGATAATTTTGTGAAGAGAATGGCATTATGCATGAGTTTTCTGCAGCTAGAACTCCACAACAAAATGGAGTGGTAGAAAGGAAAAACAGATCTCTCATTGAAGCTACAAGAACAATGCTAGAAGAATCAAAGTTACCAACATATTTTTGGGCTGAAGCTGTGAATGTTGCATGCTACACTCAAAATATTTCTTTGGTTAATCAAGAAAAATGCATGACACCCTACCAATTGTTCAAGAATAAGAAGCCAACTCTAAATTTCTTACATGTCTTTGCCTTTAGATGCTATATCTTAAGGAATCAAACTAATCAACATAGAATGTTTGATGCCAAAGCAGATGAAGGAATTTTTGTTGGATATGCTGTGGGAAAAGCATATAGAGTCTATAATCTAAGAACCGGCATTGTTATGGAATCTGTACATGTTGTGTTTGATGATAAAAAGATTGAAGGACTACAAGATGAAGATTTCCATGAAAGCCTCAAATTCAATAATGTTGAGATGGTTAGTGATGACAGTGATGATGAAAGTGATCAAGAAACAGTGGCTAGGGACAATACAGAAAAATCTACACCTAATGAAGCACATAAATCAATATCCGTCGAGTTACATAATGCTTCATCCGTTGGTAGACAATCAACTTCATCCGTCGGGATACAAAGTGCATCATCCGTCAGAACAATAAGAGAAGCTGAGAGTTCAAACAAGGAAAGCAACTCAAGAAGAATGTCTATATAGCAGCTTTCTCTCTAAGGAAGAACCAAAGAAGGTAGAAGAAGCTCTGTTGGATCCTGATTGGGTTTTAGCTATGCAGGAAGAGCTAAACCAATTTGAAAGGAACAAAGTATGGAAGCTGGTACCCAAGCCTAAAGGAAAGAATCCATGTAAGAACTCAAAATTTTGATATCGGTAAAAGACCTTTATGAATAGTAACCTTGCGGTTTAATAAAAAAATGTGCGACCACACTATATACGAGTTTTTAATTTAAGATTCCGAGTTGATATTGTGATTATACGTACCAAATGAGTGTATGTAAACGCTATTAGTTTTCGAAGAAAACAAACTTTGAAAAATGACTGAATCTATGAACCATCAAGGATTACAAGAATTACAATATAATTACAAAGTTAAAATCCTACAAATTCAATTCCAAGTACGATACTTCAAAGTGTAAAGGACGTATAAGAAAGGATTTACCCCGCGAACCGCTTACGAAGATTTATTACGAAAACGAATAAGCGACCAAGCAAATACGTAAGAGAACGAATAAACAAACAAAGTCCATGCAAATTCCATGCAAATATAATGCAAATAAATTAGCAATTAATTAATGAATCTAGCTAATTAAATTAAAAGCTAGTACAAAACAACTTTCCCTAAAATAAGGATTCTTGTTTTTTTAATCATGATATAGCTTAACAATTGTGTGCAAGCTAGGCCTAGACTTGGAAAAATAAAGGCTTTTTCTATACACCTTAGTAATAGACAAAATGCATACAATTTCCACCACATTTCCAAGAAGCAAGCCAAGCAATTCTCTCTTTCTCTCTCCAAAAATACAATGTTGATTTTCAAGAACACTATGTAAAGAAAAAATCATATCTCATGTTCTACTCATTTAAAAATCACCAAATATTTACCAAACCTCTTCCATATCATGGTTAAGTCACGCACCAAATTTCATACCCATCCATGAAGTTTTCAATTTTATAAAAATGTTTGAAGTTGAGGGTGAATAGTAACTCCGAAAATCACTAACTTGTTTTCTTGATTTTTCATGAAAGTTTAAGGCTCCTAAAGCTAGACCAAGGCTTCATCAAGGATCTTAGGACTTTATTAAGTATTAAAAAGCTTCAAGGGAGGTATGAATATTCATCCAAACTTTGTTTAAGTTTTAAGTTTCAAGAAAAGTAAGGATCTTGGATATAAGTATGGTTTTGATGATTGATTTGATATTATCTTGCTGTTTAGTTAATTAGTTTTAAGTTTGATGATTGTTGCCTCAAGAACATGATATTATTGAGAGGATTTAGTTTTGAGATGATGATTTGATGATTGTTGATGGTGGTATAATGATTTAAGACGTAAACGAAACTCGAATCATAATCGTAATCTCGTTAAAATGAACAAAACTCAACTTAAGTTTCTGCATTAGTTCCTGAATTTATAAACTGTATTTCATAAAAAGTAACACTTTATTATGATATAAAATATTATAAGGATAGTTTGGGCGCTTGAATCGCTTGATTCCAATTTACAGATCAAAAGTTATGACCGTTTTAGTAAAAGGCATTTACGTGACAAAACTGCTACAAATTACGAATTTTGTAAATATAAATGATCGACTTAAAAATATTTAAAATAATGAAAATTTTATAGAGAGTAATAAATAGAGTTTATTAGCTCTCATAAAAATTTCAAGTAAAAATGTTGATTTTTCAATTTTATAAAAATGTCGGAGCCGAGGTCGCGTGGAGTACGAACGTCAAAAACAACCCCTGTTAGGAAACTGCCACTTCGGGATTTTCACCCCTGTTACAAGAAAACCATTTTAAAATGATGTGTTCTAAATTTTTTCTAGATCGCGCACACGAAAACAGTGCCTCAATTGAGTTAATGGTTTGAGAGATATCAACATTTTAGTGAAAGCGGTTTGAATAGTAAAACTCCGTAGTTGACCGAACTTTTGAAATGCTTTTCACCTAATTAAATTCATTTTATCAAAATGAAACTTTTAGGATAAATATTGCAAGCACTCAAGAAGCTCCTCGCGGTGGTTTCGTATTAAAATATTAATTAGAGTGCGAGTCGCGTAATAGTAATATTCGGTAAAGTCAAATCTAGAAGACCACTTTGACCGTCTGTTTCGACCAAGGAGTGATACTTATTTAGAGTCGGTCGAACAATGAAAATTATGAAGTATTGAAATTATTAGAAATATAAGTTGGTGATGAGAGTAGGAATACTGATTAAGATTATGATGTTTGTTGATTAGACAGCCCGGAATGAGAGGAAGTCGGGAAACGTATCTTGGACTCCAGGCAAGTTTTCAAACCCTACATTTTAAAATTGTTGTGTTGTGTTTGTTTTCAAATAAATGCTATATATACATGATGTGGTATTACGATATATTACGAATTATGATATATAATATCATACTATATATTATTGATTTTGGTATATGATTATTATCGAATTTCAATCAATAACGCTAAAGAGTAGCGTTGCATATTTTAGACCGAGGGTTGGTCAATATAATTTTATGAAAACCCGGAAGTATCCCGGAGGTGTTTTATTTAAGAATGTTAACGCTATAGTAGAGCGTGATGTATAAGTTGTAAGACTGAGAGTCAGACAGTTTTTATGAAGTATAAACCCGGGAATCATCCCGAAGATATTTTGGACGATCAATAGTCCGCACTTATTTTATTCCAAGGGACTCGATGTCCACTTGCGAAGTATTAAGTACCTCGAATTTTATTTTAAAATGATTTCTAAAGATCGTATTCCCTCAACTCTATTTAATTACCTGAGCAATGAATATTATTTTAGATATTCATTTAAAAAGGGAGAAGTATTCTCCAACATTTATTTTATTTTAAAACCAATTATTTTATATTTATTAAAGATTAATATAATTACTTCAACATAAATTAGTTGAGGAATATTATTTCAAATATTCTTTTAAAGAAGAACTATTGAGGATTAATTATTTAATAATTATTATTTAATTATTCAGTATTTATTAAATGATTTAATATCATTTAAAAATCATAAAACCTATTTTAAAATATTTTCCGAGTTTCAGAAAATCATAATAATACTTTTAGATCATCGAAGAATATTATCTTGACATACCTCATATATTTTGACTATAGTTTCAAAAGAAACTCCTCCTTTTTTATTTATCTGTTGACAACAGTTAATTCAAATCCTTAGTACTTCCTCCGAACATTCTCGGAAGTACATATATACACATACAAATCAAAGTGTACCTATCAACAATCAATATGCTTGGGGAACCATATAAGTTCCAGATATATGATGGGATTCTTACAAGGACAAGGAGGGGTAGACTCCAGTACTTCGTGGACTGGGGAGACTACCAATTTACTACCACATGAGAAGGTATCTTATATACTGAAGAACATGTTTAGTATGCGTAGTTGAGAGGAATGGACGCAAAACCGTGTCTTGAGAGGGATAGACACGAAGTGTGTACCTGAGAGAGATGGACACAGAAAAGGCCCGAATGCGGCCAGGGTGATAACCGATAATAAAAAGGGAATCATCCTTCTACTAGTAGAAAAGGTTACTATTTTCGTAGTACGACTGATCATCGTATGCGGTGGCTCCAGTGAATGTCCTATTCTTCCAATTTGAATTGTGATGCAATACCGTAACCCAAGCCTAGGTGTTGGGTTTACTATTAAGGTATTCGCAGGATAATAAATCCACAAAAGAATTGTTTTCAAAACAAGGCATGTATCACCGAGGAAAACTATTTTTGAATAAACATATTTATCATATATGAAATTGTACTTGAATTTATCATATAGTCTTTTCATACTGTATATTATTATGGTTGAGCATTATTGCTCACTCTTACTTTGTTTAAATGTCACAACACAACAGATAACCAGTATGCCGGGGTGGGACTTAATCGCTTGCAGTCATGGGGAGAATCCCTGACAGTTTTGTCTCGGGTGGGCCAGAGTATCAGATAGGTATAAGATATCAGTCGTAATTATTGTAACTTCATGTAGAGGTTACGAATAATTGTTTGAGATCCTGTAAAGTACATTTGAGTTTTAATAACATATGATACTTGTTGTACATCATTTCTGAGGCTATACCTTGTGAGTGTGTGAGATTGGGGGTCTGTGATATGGAATTATCAGATTATTGAGTTAATGCAGGTTACACATGATTAAAGGATTGCGTGACGACCCAGATTCCTGACCCCAGAGTTGGGGGCGTTACAATCCAATTGACACCAAGTGGGTATTCAGAAACAAGATGGATAAAAATGACATAATTGTCAAGAACAAAGCTAGATTGGTTGCTAAGGGTTATTGTCAACAAGAAGGAATAGATTTTGATGAAACTTTTGCTCTTGTTGCAAGACTTGAAGCCATCAGAATTTTCTTAGCCTATGCAGCCCATGCCAATTTCAAAGTCTATCAAATGGATGTCAAAAGTGCCTTTATGAATGAAGATTTGGAGGATGAAGTCTATGTCAGTCAGCCTCCTAGTTTTGAAGATCCAAATTTTCCAGAATATGTCTACTATCTTTTGAAAGCACATTATGGATTGAAGTAAGCACCTAGAGCCTGGTATGATACTTTGTCAAAGTTTCTCTTGGAAAATCACTTCACAAGAGGTGTTGTTGACAAAACTTTGTTCTTTAGAAATGTTAATGGCTCTAGTATACTTGTTCAAATTTATGTAGATGATATTATATTTGGCTCTACAGATGAAAAACTTTGCAAAAATTTTGCCAAATTGATGCAAAGTAAGTAAGAAATGAGCATGATTGGAGAACTAACTTACTTTCTTGGCTTACAAGTTAAGCAAGTTAGTGATGAAATATTCATTAGTCAAACCAAATATACTTATGATCTTTTAAAGAAGTTTGATCTAATGGATTGCATATCTGTAAATACTCCCATGTCCACTGCAACTAAGCTTGAATTAAAAACTACTGAAAAGTCTGTGGATATTTCAAGCTATAGAGGCATTGTTGGCTCACTTTTGTACTTAACAACTAGTAGGCCAGATACAATATTTTCTACTTGTCTGTGTGCTAGATTTCAGGCTGATCCTAGAGAATCTCAATTAGTAGCTATTAAGAGAATTTTCAGATATCTCAAGGGAACACCAAAACTTGGCATTTGGTACCTTAGAGATTCTGGTTTTAATCTAACTGGTTATTCAAATGCAGATCATGCAGGTTCTAAAATTGATAGAAAAAGTATAAAAGGAACTAGTCAATTTCTAGGAAACAAACTAGTATCCTAGTTTAGTAAAAAGCAAAATTCAGTTTCCACTTCTACAGCTGAAGCTGAATATATTGCTGCCGGTAGTTGCTGTGCACAGATTTTATGGATGAAGAACCAACTATTGGACTATTGTCTACAAGTGGACAAAATTCCTATTTTCTGTGATAACACAAGTGCAATTACCATCACTGAAAATCCAGTACAACATTCAAGAACAAAGCACATAGACATCAAGTACCACTTTATTAGGGAACATGTGATGAATGGTACTGTGGAACTTCATTTTGTTCCAAGTGAGAAGCAGCTTGCAGATATCTTTACCAAGACACTTGATGAATCCACATTTTCTTGGTTGGTAAGTGAGTTAGGTATGCTTAATTATTCTTAAATTATTTCTAATAATTTTGCAAGTCATAATGCAGCCAGAAACTTAATGGATTTTTCTGTTTTAGATGAAATTTACATCTCGATGGATGCTCATTATCCACCGAGTTTAATCATCCGTCGAAATAGAATATCTTAACAAAATCAATTACCTTTCTGGATTATTTTATACCCGACGGATAACTGCATTATCCTTATCTGTCGAATTGTCTACATCTTAGCCGTTAAAAGTACTGAACATTATCCATCGGATATACTTACAGTCTATAAGTATATCACGATGAATAATTGACATAATTTTGACATTTTATTTTATTTTAAATGGATATTTTAGGCTATTTTGATTGGTTACTTTATTTTACTTTATTACTTTTGATAGTTTATTTTTGAGATAGTATAAAAGCTAAATTAATTTTCATTTTTTTCTTTTATCATTCTCAAAGCAATTTCTCTAACTCTCTTCTTCTCCAAAGCAAATACTCTCTCTCTCTCTCTCTCTGCAAATTTCCTCACCTTAACAATGGAACCATTAGTCAAGATCATGTCTCAGTCTGGATTCATCTATGAGAAAAACAATTTTGTAGCTCTTGTGAACAAGAAAATTCCGGCGTCTGAAGATTTTTATAAAATGATGGACTTTGTGAAGGGATGCAAACTCAGTTATGCTATGCTGGAATCACCCACAATCTACTATAAAGTTGTGGAGGAGATATGGACAACTGCTGTGTACCAATCTACTGACAAGACCATAACTTTTACTCTCAAAGGTAAGCAATACCGCATTAATAGTGATGTAATTCAAGCATGCTTTAAGATTCTTGAGAACACTACTACTAAACCACACATAGATGTTAACTTAGTTACCATGCTTAATTTATTATCTATGCTCTTCCTACCACAAAGTTAAGTGAGATTAGAAGGCTAGGTCTTAGGAAAGAGTGTAGTTATTTATGTGATGTACTCACCAAAGTGTTTTCTGGTAATATAAGTAACTTTGATTCTGTCAACACTGCCATGCTTAACATGCTTTATATGTTAGTTGCTGATAAGTACCATAATTTCAGTGACATGTTCATGTTTGAGTTAGGTTACAAGTTAGGGAAATTAAAAGGAGAACTAAAAATATCTATTATGCTAGATTCTTTATGATTCTTGCTAACCATTTTATTGAGGACATTGTTGTTGAGAACCCAACCAATAAACTGGATTGTTGCGTTCAAGAAAGGAGAGTACTTGCAGATCTTAACAGAGCAAGTCATCACAATGAGGTGCCCCTTTTCTATTTTCCAATCATGGAGGCCCTCAGGTAAGTGAGGTAAGCAACATTGTCCCTACTATTCCAACCTCTCAAATTTCTTTGCCTTTGAGTGTGGCCATGGCATCTGTTCTAATGACCAAACAGATGCCTACCCAAGCCATCATTACAAAAATTTCAAAAACCAAATCAAATAAAACCCCCTCTGGTTTATCTCAAAAGAAACTAGTTGCAAAATCTATCAAACACTAAGAGGGGAGTGTGAAGGTGAATGAGTTAGGTGAGGGAATGGGTGAACATCAAAGAAGCCTAAGGATTGAAAGGAATATGTCCTAAGTCCAATCATGTATGAGGATTTAGGAATAACTTTTATGTAATCTGTTTTGATTTCACTGTTATTAATAAAAGACTTGTTTTGTTTTTATTACGGGCTTTATCTATTTAAGTATTTAAATAAGATATATCATAGTTTAGAGTAAAGCTTTTTATGGATTATGATGAGATCATAATAGGGAAACCTAAAAAGATGATAACTCTAAACTTAAATAGTTCCTGGTCATAGGATTACTAACTGGTAATTAATAATCCACAGAGATCGGTATATACTATGTTTGCTTCATTATGAAGGATGTCTGTTCTCATAGACATTTGTGTGGTGACACTATAGCTAGTATGTAGGTGCTTATTATAGAATAAGTTCACTGAACATGACTCGCACAGCTGAACAACTGATGGAGTTCACTCACGTGTCAGCAGTTGTTCACATAGTGATAGTTGTACAAGTATCCTTAGACTTAAGGTCATCATAGTCATCTTGTGTACACTGAACTATGCTTTGGTTTAGTTCTTAGTCTCCAGGGACGATTATTAGGGCTCTACTAGGCTATAGGAATTTGTACATGAAGATAGTGTATGCTCAATAAAGGATCTACCCCTTCTAGTGAAGGA
The DNA here is from genome assembly GCF_009905375.1 of Apium graveolens. Lineage (NCBI taxonomy): Eukaryota > Viridiplantae > Streptophyta > Magnoliopsida > Apiales > Apiaceae > Apium > Apium graveolens. Next base: position 262,175,026 of record NC_133649.1, on the reverse strand, counting down.
AGCGAATGTTCAAGGCTGATCCACTTATGCTAGTTCAGGAATCTCTGGCCAGAGTGAATGAAATTAGAAAGGAGTTTCTAATTTGCATAGAACTAAGCATAGTAAATGGTAAGCAAGTGATTAAATTAGATAGGCTTGACACGAGATCCATGCCTTGTATTTAATCGGGACATTGTAGGGTAGAAGGAGTTTATTGTACGGTAACTATTCACTAAATAGGTTCTTGGTATTCTAAGCAGTGAATTCATATTATCCGGATAGTCGCGATATGCTGAGAAGTATCCCTCACGATGTAGAATAAATATGATTAATTAATTAATCATATTTAATAAATTAGAGAATTTATATAAATAATGATAAAATAGTTTTATTATTATTTATTTCTACTACCGGCTTAATATTGAACCTACAGGGTCACACCATAAAAGAGAATGATTTAATGGTGGAGGAATTAATTAATAATGGCTAATAATTATTTATTTGTGAAATAAATAATTAATTGGCAAATTTAATAATTGATTAAATAAGATTTAATTGATTATAAATTAATTAAGAAAAGTTCTTAATATTATTAATTAAAGGATTTAATTTTTGGAAATTAAATCAAGAGAGAGAATTATTTCTAAAGTGTTTTAAAAAAGGATTAATAATTAAAAGGTGTTTTAATTATTAATGAGAATAATAAATGGGATAATAATAATAATATTTATGGGAAAATTTCAGCTGAAAATTTTGCCTATAAATACACTATTATAGACCCTATTTTCATTCTAACATAAGAACCCCAAAACCCAAAAAGTTTGGAAAACCCAATTCTCTCCACCTCCTTCCTCCTCCTTAACATCGTTTTCTTGGTGGATACCGGTGGAGTGCTTCACACTTGAGGAGCAACTGCTAAGGATCTCTGATCGTTGTCTCCGAATTATTTTAAAGGTTAGATTCGATCCCTCTAATTTTTATTCATGATTTATATGCTTTTATTTGGATTTTATATGTGTAAAAGTGTTTTTCCATGCCCCGCTGTGATTAAAAATCCAACAATGGTATCAGAGCATAGGTTGTATGCATATAGATCTGTGGTAAAAATTTCAGAATTTTATATGCTTGTATGAATTAATTATGAATTTTACAAGTTATATCATGGATTAATTTTGTCTGATGAGAAATCGTTTCTCAGAATAATTTTGAATGTTGATATGGGTTCTACAAGTGTTGTAGATCGTCTGGATATTTTTTTTATAATTTTATGATGTATAGATTTTTTATTATGAATTTTTGAAGTTGTTGCAATTAAAATTCGTAATTAAATAAGTATATATATATATAAATTGTATGTTTGTATATGTATATATATCTGCTGTTGCTTGTCTGTCTACCACTGCACGGAAGAAAAGACAGAGAAAACTCAGATGTACGGCGGCACGGAGTTCGAGGAATAAAAAGGCGGCGGCTGCTGCTGAAAAGAAAAAAAAAGGGTGTCGCGCATTCGGGGAATGCGTTACACACCTGTGGCGCATTCACGGAATGCGTTACACCTTTTAATTGGTTAAAAGGGTTGTAACGCATCACCGGAATGCGTTACAGGGCTTGTAACGCGTTCCTGTAATGCGTTATAGCCCGACTGTCCATATTAAAATTGATTTTCTAGGAGTTTCGTAACTCCGTTTTAGGCATGCAATATACCGTTGGATTTTTTTTTCCGAGAAGGATCTAATGGAGTGATCAATTTTAGTTTATATAAAAGTTTTGAACTGTTTATATTTCCGAAAGTGTTTTAAAGCTATTTTTTAACTGTTTTAACTGCTTTTAAATGCTTCATGTGATACATAGATATGTATAATGCTTCAGACCAATATGCTAGATGATGTAACACGCCTACCTTGATATTTATTCATGTTTATATATGTGATATATGCTTTGTTTATCATGCGATGATAGATTTAGGTGAACTCAAATGAACATAAGGCGTTTGTTAGACAACCTAGTATAGTGAAATTGTTTAATAACCTTAATAACAATATTATGAATACAATCATGAGATTCTTGTGGTTGTGAAACACGTAATTGAATATGAATTTTTGATATGAGAGAAAGGATGATTCTGTCAACAACAGATTTCTATCTGTAAGAAAGGGTTATTAAGTGACGTCTCTTGACAATGCTCCACCCGATCTGGGAATCATCTGATTATTGATTATTGATTTGAAATATTTAATTTAAAAGGAAGAATTTCTTTATAATATGATTATGATTGTAACGTAATATAATCCCTCTAAAATTAAATAATATCAAGTAGTAATTGGCCAATGACACAACGGGCTTGTGTCGGTCATAGCCTTCCAATATGATAGAAAAGTAGTTCTTATTTTTGAATCATTGTCAGTTCGTGCTACAGCCGAGGGCTTTGATTTTGAAATAAGAAATACTTGTCTATTACATAGAGATGTGTACATTGAATAAGAATCTAAAGGTCGGTACGTGCTACAGCCGTGGGCCTTTGGGGACTGATTCAACTGTACGGAATGTTGGGTTTGACTTGACTTAGAATATTGAGTTTGTCGTACCACAGCCGAGACTCAATTATTCAAGAGGCTAAAGTTTGATTAGGGAATAACATAAGATGTAATTGACAAGAGTTGTCTGCCTATTGAACATTACATGGCGGTTCGTGCTACAGCCGGGGTTGTGTAATGGAATGTAGGATCCCTATTCCCACTAGCATTATGAATGCTTAATTTTTCACGTAGGGGTTGAATAAATTAGATAAACTAGTGGGAGCCACTTATGAATAAAGACCCGATTCATGTAGTGTTTTAAAATGAAATCAAATATTTGCTAAGTGTTGTTATGTGTTTATCATTTATAGATTTACTTTGTACGTTATGTCATCTGCACTATCACTCAGGAGCATACTGGATGCTCACAAATTGACTGGTCCTAATTATGCTGACTGGCTTCAAAACTTGAGAATTGTTCTCAGGATTGAGAAGCTGGAATACGTGATTGACTCACCTAAGCCTACTGAACCTGCTATTGATGCACATAATGATGAACATGTTGTGTATCGTAAGTGGATAGATGATGCAAATGTTGCTCAATGCATTATGCTAGCTTCCATGAACATTGAGCTACAGAAGCAACATGAGCATATGGATGCTCACACTATCCTAATGCATCTACAAGAGTTGTATGATGTGGCGGGGAGGACAGCTCGATATGAGATATCGAAGGAGCTGTTCGGTTGTAGGATGTCTGAGGGATCATCTGTGAATGACCATGTACTTAAGATGATCAATTTGATTGAACGTCTTGGACAACTTGGTTTTGCCATGGATGGGGAGCTGAGCCAAGACTTGGTCTTGCAATCGCTTCCGAGTTCGTTCTCGCAGTTTGTTATGAACTTTCACATGAATAAGTTGGATGTCAGCCTGCCTGAACTCCACAACATGTTGAAGACTGCGGAATCGAATTTTCCCCCTAAGAAGAGTTCTGTTCTTCTAATTGGTGAAGGTTCCAATCCTAAGAAAAGGAAGAGGAACTCTTCCAAGAAGAAGAAAGTAGGTGAGAAAATGCCGGTTCCACCAAAAGCTGAAGACCCCAAGAGCAAAGTTGTTTGCTTTCACTGTAACAAGGTGGGGCACTGGAAGAGTAACTGCAAGGTTTACCTTGCAGAATTGAAGAAGAAGAAGGGTAGTGAGACTGCCGCTTCTGATTCAGGTATGTTCATGATAGAAGTGAATATGTCATTAAATCAAATTTCTACTTGGGTATTAAATACCGCCTGTGGTTCTCAAATCTGCAATTTGTTGTAGGGACCAAGGAGAAGTAGGACTCTTGAGGAAGAGGAGGTGATTCTACTGATGGGAAATGGAGCAAGAGTTGCTGCTGAAGATGTAGAATCATTTCATTTACATATGCCTACGGGCAAGACTATTATTTTAAATAATTGTTATTTTGTTCCCTCGATTGTGAGGAATATTATTCCCATGTAAGACTTGGCTGGATTTTCATTTATTATTGAGAATAATGAATGTTCTATTCTTAGAGATAATATTCTTTATGGACGTGGTACTTTAAATAATGGTCTGTATAAATGTGACATAATTTACTTCAGATTGAACAAACTAATAAAAGAAAAGGGATGATGAAAATCTCACTTCATAGTGGCACTGCAGTCTCCATTTAGTAGACATGGAGAGAGGGCTGCAGATTTGCTAGGATTGGTACACACAAATGTATGTGGACCAATGTCTACGCAAGCCATGGGTGGATTTTCATACTTCATTACTTTCATAGATGATAGATCTGGATTCGGATATGTGTTTGATGAAACACAAGTCTGAGGCCTTTGAAAAATTCAAAGAATATAAGTATGAAGTGGAGAAATAAACCAAATATAGTATAATAATTCTTTGATTAGATCGAGGTGGTTAATACTTTAATGGAGTGTTTCTATATTATCTCAAAGTAAATGGTATAGTCTCCCAGTGGACTCCTCCAGATTGGTATCTGAAAGGAGAAATCGAACTTTGTTAGACATAGTTCGGTCCATGATGAGCTATGCAAATCTTCCAGTATTCCTATGGGGTTATGCATTGGAAACCTCAGCATATTTACTGAATAAGGTGCCTTCCAAATCTGTTCCTCAAACTCCGTATGAGATATGGAAAGAAAGGAAACCGAGTCTTAAACACGTTAAGATTTGGGGATGTCCAGCTTATGTCAAGTAAGTTGACCCAGATAAGCTGGAATATCGATCCGTAAAATGTAGTTTTGTGCGATATCCTAAAGAGACTTTAGGGTATTACTTTAACACCGATCATCGGGTGTTTGTCTCCAGACATGCTACCTTCTTGGAAAAGGAGTTTATCCTTGAAGGAAATAGTGGGAGCAAAATTGAACTTGATGAAGGTCAAGAAGCACAAACTACTACGGATCAAGTGGAAACACCTGTTCTGACTGAACAACCTTTTGTGGAACAGCCCATTCATAGATCAGGGAGAGTGTCTCGCCAACCTGAGAGGTAATATGGCCTTGTCATTGAGAATGACAATGAGTTATCGATCATTGATGATGACGACCCTGTAACCTATAATGAGGCTATGAGTAGTGTTGACTCAGAGAAATGGCATAGTGCCATAAAATCCGGAATGGAATCTATGTATACGGTATACAAAAGATAGATTATAGCAGATGGCCAGGTGGAGACCTTTAAGGCCAGGCTTTTGGTAAAAGGATTCAAACAAAGGCAATGGATTGACTTTGATGAAACTTTTTATCTATAGCCCTGTTAAAATCAGTTCAGATTTTGCTTGTGATTGCTGCTTACTACGACTATGAGATATGTCATATAGCCAGATGGTTTTCTTTCCAAGGGAAATGAAAGCCTAGTGTGTAAGCTACTGCGAACCATATGTGGTTTAAAGCAAGCTTCTCGAAAGATGGAACATTCGTTTTGATAAGACAATCAAAGAGTTTGATTTTATCGAAAACGTAGATGAACCATGTGTTTACAAAAGGGTTAGTGGGAGCGCGGTAACATTTCTTATATTGTATTGAATTAGAGTTGACACACATTGTAATAACCCCAATTTTTGAGAAATTTTGAAACCCTTATGAATAGTGTTTTTGCTGAACGAGAAAACTTTTCATGCCACGCTATGTAGGGGTTCTGTTATTGATCTTATGGGATATTATTAGTACTCTATGTGGTATATAAGTGTATGTAAAGATCGTCAGAATCCAATTCCGAACACTTTGATTTTTCCCGGAAATCCACAAGATACGGAGAGAATTGAGTATAAGGTAACAGGATAAAAAAGATTGAAATTAAAGGATTATAGGAGAGGATCATAAAAGGAATATAATATATTGAGAAAGGTTAAGGGAACCTAAGTAATAAGATCCCGGGTATGATCCCTCAAACGATAAACGAGAACGAAAGATAAGCGAACCGTAAAACAAATAAGTGACCAAGAGACAAGCTTGTACAAGAAGCCAGGGATTGTGACATCATCAAACCACAAGGTGTGGACAAGTGGGAGCATAATGACATGTGCAAGGTGACACAAGCATGACATAGAAGGGAAGGAAGTGTGGTTGAATTATAACCACACAAAATCAAGGTTAATTAAGTCATTAACCAAAAACAACACAAAAATCAACCAACCAAGCAAATCATTTCATTTTCATCAAACAAAACACAAAAATATCTTCTTCCCAAGCTAGCTCTCGGCCCATTTCTTAAAATTTGAAGATCCAAGCTCCACCACTTACTATTTAGCAAGGTAATTATCTAAGCTTCCCCATGGATAGTTACATACTTCCTATAAGTTTAAGCTTCTAATTCCAAGCCAATCTTTTTCTATAAATCAAGGAAGAAGATGGTGAATAGTAACCTTCAAGAAATAACTTTAGTTTTCTTGAATTTTTATGAAAGATTAAGGTTATACAAGCAAGGATCAAGGTTCTTTTAGGCATTCAAAGCTCTTGGGTTGTGTTAGGAAGCTTCAAGGAGGTATAAACAACTTTCACCTTTAACTTATAGTTTGAACTTTGAGTTTTGATGAGTTTATGGATGGATTAATGTATATATAGAAATATCCATGTGTGTATAGCAAGATCCATGTATGATAGATGGTTTGGTTGGATTTGTGGTGATTTTGGATATGAATCTTGGTTAATGGTTAATGAATCTTAAGTTATGGTTAGTAGATCATGTTTGTGGTTGAATAAGTTGGAAAACCTTGAGATTATGGACTGACTTTGCCTTGATATAAGTTGTGTTTGAGGTATTGATGATGGTTGGGTGGTTTGTAGTGAATTGGTAAAGAATTGGAGTGGTATAAATATTGGTAATCGCGTAAACATAGCCGTCGTAACGTCCGATTTTCTTTAGACTGTTTTGTGCATAACATTAGGACCCGAGGACCCCCTGCTAGATTGTGACCACTGCCATGATTAGATAGTTCATGTTTCAAGCTTCGTTTTGATATGTAGTTCGTTCGATTCCGATGCACGGTTTAGGAGAAACGACCGTTTTAAGTAACGGTGTTTCGCGAACGAACCTTTACCCCTCGCCTTACTTTGAAACCTTGGTTAAGGCCCTTAAATGACTAATCGGAGCATGAAACATTTTTGTAGAGTGTGTTAGGCAGTTGATAAGACACTCGCGAAGGAATCGCCTTAAAACTCGTAAAGGTTAAATTATTAAAAATGGTGGAGCCGAGGGTACCCGGGTGACTTAAGCGAATCAGTGAGCGCAAAACAAGCGTTAGAGTCTAAGTTAGTTAAAGTATAGATTTACAAGTGACTTTGGTTTAATTCCAACTTACTTGTTGCTTATAGGTTACCAGACTCGTCCCGAGCCATTCGTAACCCCCAGTCGCTCAGGCAAGTTTTCTACCCGATATACTGTTGTTGTGATATAAATATATGTATATGCATTATCTTGTGATAGTGCATGATTGTTATTAGCAAATTTTGCGATATATTGGAGCATGCTGATATGGTATATATGCATGTCTGTTTCATAATCTGGTTATCTATCTGTTGATTTCAATGCTTATAGTTGCATAATACCTATGCTAGAAATAAGCAAGTAGTTGCGTATACCCTTAGTATAGGGGATAAAAGGTGAACATATTTCTAAACCGGGAGTCGATGTTCCCGAGTATATTATATATATATATTTATATATATATGGATATAGTTTTTAAAACTATGGATCGAATAAGGTTTATTCGATACCTTTATTTTACTTAATTGAATATTAATTTGAGTATTCATTCGAGGGCTTATGACTCAGTTTATTTTATTATTTGAATATTATTTGAATATTCATTCGAGGGCTTATGACTCAGTTTATATTATTATTGAATATTACTTGGATATTCATTTGAGGATGTATGACTCCTTTATTTTATGAATATTATTTATAGTATTCATTCGAGGTATTATGACTCCGCTTATTACTTAATAATATTCTTTATTGTATTAAAGAATAAGGTGTCGATAATCAAACTTACTTTTGATTATTCAAATAAAGATATTACTTTCGTATAAGTATATCTTTGATTATTTGCTATTCATTTCAAGTATATAAGTTTTAATACTTCTACTTCAATTATTTTATAAAGATTATTCTTTATGGGAATATTATTTAAATAATAATATTCAGACATTTTCTAAAATATTCTGGGGACTGATTTACTTCATTAAATCAGCCTTACTCCAAACACTCTTTAAAGTGTTTTCGAGTCTTCAAAATGATTTTTAAAAGTCAGAGCGGATCCCAAAACTCATTTTTATATTTAAGATCTTCCTTTTAAGGGGATTTAAATACTCGCTCAAAACCTGGGGAATCCGACTCTGTGGTGTATTTTATATTCGCAACAAGGTTGCAGATTTGGTAAATGAATTGATTACTTGCCCAACGTTCGGGAAGTAAGCCCCTCTCATTGAGTCGGCATAAGCGACAGGCCGGGGTACGGTCTATTATTGTGTAAGTGGCTCAGTGGGAGTCCATCAAATGCATAAGTGGCTGAGTGGCAGTCCAGCATAGGTCTTAATTATGACCAGGGTGATGACCAGTGGGGAATTCGTCCATCTACTAGTAGAAAAGGTTACTTATTGGTATCTTTGCCTGATCAGCAAGATATCGGGTTTATGCCAAAATTCTTTTCCTTTCCAAAATTCATTGGATGTTTCAAACTCTGTTCATACTTTGCATAACAGAGGTTCCAGGAAATGTTTAAAGGGATATATATATGTGGATATATATATATATCGGGGCTAAATAAAGTATCTCATAACTTTTTCATTCAATAATATTTCAAAGATTGAATCTATTCAAGTCTTATCTTGTGGTCTCATCAGTGGGATGAACTTTTGAAACTGATTATAACTTGAATGGTGGTAGTTCAAGTAGTATTGGGAAAGATATAAGTATATTGGGGTATTTGGTAACCTCATCTTTTAAACTTATATCTAATTAATAATTGTCTTATGAATGACAAAGATTTTCAGAAAAACGTTGAGACAAGGTTAGATATATGAGATCACCTTGCAACGATATTTTTATACAGTTATACACTGGGATTTTGTGTATATTATGCATGGAAGAGGACTTCCAATATTTTGAAAAGTATATATGTATATATACTGAATATTTTGCGACTTCATCGCATTAAGATATCAAACTTGGTTCATTTCTTTTGACCAAGACTTTCATGAGTACTATGAGAAGGCTCATATACTAGTAAGTATATACTAGTAATTATCTTACACACGATAAAAGATTCTAGTAAGTATCCATTTAGATACTTATATTATTGTTATCACTATATATTATCTTGCGAGCTGTAAGGCTCACTCTTGCTTTATTTCTTCATCACACAACAACAGTTAGGAAAGATGGCCAGACTCCAGCAGACCCAGCGCAAGCGCGTGGGAAGCGTCCCGCGTCTTCCCGTTGATGTTGTAGCTGCTATAGCTGCAGAGGTAGATCTATTGTAGATCAGACCATCTACTTTTGAGAATCAATTATGTATAATTATAACTTGTGGCAGATAATGGCAATTAACTGTAAATTTATCAAGTAATCATTTTGGGTTGTAATAACTTTTAAATTGTGGATTCAAAGACTTGTACTTATTTAAATTTCATCTCTGAGACTATAACGGGTTGTGGTGTGTGTTAGTGTGGGGTCACAGCATAAGGTTATTTATTATTAATTAAGTGAAGTGATATTGTGGAAAGAAAGACCGTGACGACCCGGATCCCCGACCCCGGATCTGGGGGTGTTACAGAAATGGTATCAGAGCTAAGCGTTATAAACCTCAGAGATGATGGGACGTTAAGATAATAAGTTCACTAAGATAATAAGAACTCTTGCCAAGTTCATAGTCGGGCTACCTAACATAGTACTGACAGTTAAAACCCTTATGGGAACCCTTATAAATATCGTGATAAGAGTGTAGTTCGTTATCGTATATGGTAGCGGGACTCCGAACCCTGAGGTTGAGGAGCAACATCGCGATGATAGTTTATTACTAATTGGAGATCGGATTGTGGATCCGATAGAGTGTCCTAATGCAGGACCGGATGATGTTGATATTAAGGATGTTGTCCTAGTAGGGATAGTTGTTGAGGAGGATCCCATGGAGGATCCTGACAAGAATGGATAAAGGGCCACTGATGAATTGATGACCATGGTTAGGTCAACTACCAGAGGTAGGATTGGTCGATCACTACCGGAGGTTCGTTCAAATTTGTAAAGATAGTAGCCCCCTTTAACGCGGCTTACTCATAAGACTGAGAAGTTTGAATAGACAGAGAAATGCGAGAACAGCTTTTAAGAACTGAAGCAAAGGTTGGTGACGGCCCCTATGTTGGCGTTGCCGGATGGAAAAAGGAGATTTTGTGATTTGTAAGTGACGCTTCGCATAAGGAATTAGGGTGCTTCTTAGCGCAGCAAGATAATCGCGTCTGCGTCAAGACAATTAAGGTAATATGAAATTCGATATCCCCGCCCATGAGCTTAGGCTCGTTGCAATAGTTTTACCCTAAAGATTGGAGGCACTACTTGTATGGAGAGAAGTGCGAGAATTACCTAAGCCATAAGTGCTCTAGTACATTTTCACGTCACAAAGAGCTCAACATATGCCAGAAGAGGCAGTTAGAGCTAACCAAGAATAATGATTGGGAGATTCTTTATCATTCGGGGAAAGCCAATATGGTGGCTGATGCCCTTAGTAAAAAGGAGAGTTTATAAGAGATTTTGAGAAAATGGAAATAGAAGTGAAGGTAACCGGAGCCGGTACCGAAAAGCTGTTTGAGATTGCAATACAGTCCGAATTATTGGAAAAGATCATATTGTGCCAGAAAAAGTTATGAATGAAGGCAGAGAGCCAACAATTAGATAAAAGATTAATATCGAGAAAGATGATAAGGGAATAATGAGGTATTCCTATAGAATTTGGGTTCCGAAAGTTCAAGAGTGTAAGGATGAGAACTTAGATGAGAGCCATAGTTGAGGAATAAGATTTAGAGCAAACCCTGAACGCGATAGTCAGGGAGGTCGCCATCAAGATAGAAGGAACCCATGACATAATGGAGTGGAAAATGAGGATTTTAAATTAAAAGATGACCCCAATTATGGGGAGTAGGATGAAACATTTCATAATAAGGAAACAGAAAGTCGAGTAAGGAAAGGAGACCCGAGACGGTACTCCTATACGGCAATTCATGGACCTGTCTAGACAGAACTTAGACTATTATCCCCAACCACCACTCTGAGGAGACAGTGCGGTGGGAAATTCTTTCATGACCTTTAAGTCGCTAAGCTCTCAGAGTTCCAAGGAACAAGCTGACCCAGTCGAGGCAAGAGCCTGGCTAAAGGAAATAGATGAATCATTTGAGATTCTAAATGATTGACGAACCACAAAAGACTGTTTTGTCACTTACCCTCCCAAGAGAGAGACCACCCGCTGGTGAAAGGCCAAGGAAGGCACGGAGCAAGAGATTATAATAAACTGATTAAAGTTCAGCCAATTGTTTTCGGGATCGTAATTCCCAAGGTTATGGAATAGTGTAAAAGCTTTAGAGCCAGAACAAAGGCAGACGAGTATGATGAATTATGAATCTAAGCTGTAAAAGTTGTTAAGATTCGTTCTGAAGACGCGAATCCAGAATGACGGGATATTTGAAATCAATGCTTATGTTGTGTTGGTTCATGAAATAATGATAAGAGAAAGGAAAATAAAAAGGAATTGAAGTGGAAAGGAATAAAAAGGCAACAGAGTTTGAGGAATGATAAGGGAGTTGGGTATGAGGAAACCCTAAAGACTCCTATTAATAGAAATAGAAAAGTATATGATCGTCAGGATGAGGGTGATTCACCATGAGTTAAAGTTGACGGTTGAAGGCATAAGAGATGCATATAGTTTATCCCCTGTAAGTTGGGAGGATTCGAGGAAACCTTGAGATAATTCGAAGGATAAATAATGAGACGCGGATAGACTAAGGGGATAAGAAAGTAAGAAATTAAGAAAATTGGATGAAGGAAGTGACCTTCAAGAAGGTGAAGTGTAAGACCGGTGGCATGATACCCAGAAAGGGAGACGCCAGATATGAAAGATATCCCAACATTGAGGTGACTGTTGAGATAAACAACAAAAGTAAATAAGGAATTATTAAGAAGAAGTTCACGTTGAACAAGACCAATATCTTCCAGAACATCCATGTTATCGTTACCAGATTAGGCAAGAAAAGCGGATAACCATTGTTATCTTTTGGAGGCCATTTTGATTAACCTCATTTTGTATACAGATGTTATTGTGAAATTAGGCATTTACTATCGAGGTGGGAATGATTGAATAAGATACCCATATCAGGGATATATGACTTTATTTATCCATGGAAGGATGCTTGTACCTTTTTAAAGGTGGAATTAAGGATAGAACATCGGTAACTTAAAACGAATCCTAGGGGAATGCATAAAGGTTGGCATTTCACCCTTAATAGGGATAGTATGAGTTTTGACAGTATGAATTGGAAAGGATTAAGGTAATAATAACCTTTAAGGATCAGTGGAGAAATTCTTCAGAAGTATATAGACAATGGTTCTACTATTAGTAAATGGTATTGTGATATGCCCTGTATCTAGGGAATACAGGAGGAACGATTGAAGGATAACCTTAGAGGTTTTATAAGGAAAAAGGTAATATTCAAAATTCTCAAGAATGGAAATGGGGATAAAGGAAATATGACGTAATTATAATGATGCCAAGTGGGGCACGTGTTAAACCACGAGAAAGTATGGATCAAACCAGTAAAGGTTGAAATTGTTCTAGGCAATTAGGACTTAAGATAAAAGATGTTCTAAGTATAGTTGAGAGTCAGTCGTGACAGTGATTAACCTCTAAAGACTGAGGCAATAACTTATGGAAAAATGGTGATTTTTTTTTTACTCATCAGATTTTAAGGAATACATCTTCACATAAGCTGTGATTGAAATGAGGTAGAAAATTATTTGGAGGTGGTTAAAATGACATTGACTGTAAGGAAATTGTACTATCAGGAAAGGCCAAAGAGGTGGCCGACACTTTAAAGGTAAGAGGATAATTATAGGCACTTGTGCCAAAGGAATACAGTGATGATGGTTAAAACTGTGAAGGTTGTATTATGGTTTGGAAGATTGACATTCCTTCTGATGACTGTGCAATACCCAACCGTAATAGTAGTTAGTAAAGGTTTAATTCGTGTAATCGCCATGAGCGGGCTATCTATCTCAGAAGATACTATCTTGAGATAAGCCAGGACCATAGTTCAAAAAGGACTAAACAAACCTTTGAGTTAAGTCTTCTATTGAAGGCATATGATTAAGAATGGTATTAACCTGCTATCGTTGCTTTGAGCGAAACTCTTCTGCAAATTTTATCTGCTTCATGTCATGAAAGTACGTCAGAGTTTGGAGTGTTCTTCATGAATTGTGATTGGTGGTTATGTTAACTCCTTAGGAGAATTAGATACGAGATGTATGGACTCCGTATGGTTAGTTATTAAGACTTCATGGAAAATGAATGACTACAGTAGGTCAGTGGTGGACCATAGTAAGGCAGTAATGATTCTGCGATTAATGAGCTGATTACAACCTTGAGAGTTGTATTGGAATGGGTGTTGAGATTGAGTACCACTAATCGGGTAGTGGTAGTGTATAAGTTATCATTGATAGACTAATTAAGTAGAGTATCTACCTAGTGAATAATTATTCTTTCTTATCAATAGAGAGTCGTATTATTATACGAGGAAGGTTGCGGTGCAAGCATAGAATTCAAGTAACGATGATGTCTAGAATGAGATCCCAGATTCGATTTTCGATGTCGAGGGAGTTTCAAAGGTGATTATGTATAAGCTCGAGGAAGAGCATGGGTCCATAGAATGATGGACGGGATAGCGAAAATATTTAAGCACGTGAAATGCGATGCTATAATACTTGATGTTGATATAAATACATATATGTTTTGTTCTTCTATGACAAACCTCTATAGTTCAGAGGTAGATTCCAAGCCAGATATTTTGTGGCAGTATATATTTTTTTTCATATATACAATTCCCTTCAGTTCGTTCTTTTCTCTTCTTTTCATTTCGTGTAAGCTGAGAAGAACAACCCTTCCAGAAGGGGAGGTATTACCGAATGACTATCTATCTGTGTGATAGAAGCCGAGTAGGATACCAGCTATTGTTTAATTGCTTGTCAAGTACTAAAGGCTGGCCACCTTCTGTACTAACTATGCAATATAACAAGTGTTCATGATCATAGTGATCTCTCAACAAATTCCTTTACTTCTATTTGATTGATCAAATTTTGGAAAATAGAAACAACTGAAAAAGGAGTAATAAAGTGGTGGTAGTATGCGGAATGGGAACACATTCGTGATACTAAGGTTGACGTGGTTATTAAAAGGTTATAGAACGCTAACGAGCAAAAGTATAACCAGTATAATATTAGGAACGGAAGGTAGTAGCGATTACGAACTGGAAAAGAATGGGTATTGAGAAGCAAAAGTTCTAATGATAAAAGGCTATAATGAGAGTCTGTGCAATAGACTTGAAAGAATTTGGAATGATCACTTAATTCGGATTGAGTTATCTTACGACAATAGATCATATGTCATTATCGAGATGTCGCCTTATGAGATTCTTGAGGGAAGATAATGTCGATCTCCCTTATGTTAGGATGAAGTTGTAGAGCGTAAGATGCTCGGACCCGCAGTAGTCCAAAGGACCAAGGATATGATAGATCTAATCAGAGGACGGCTGGTAGTAGCCCAAGATGGACATGATAAGTATGTTGATTTGACACGAAAGGATAAAGAGTATGAAATAGGGGACCTAGTAATGATATAGGTATCCCTTGGAAAGGATTGATGAGGTTCGGAAAGAAAGGAAAGCTAAGTCTACAATTTGTTGGACCCTTGGATATATTAAGACGTTTGGGAAGTTAGCATATGAGCTAGCCCTAACCCCGAACATGTAGCAGGTCGTAACGTGTTTCATGTATCAATGTTAAGGAAGTGTAATTCAGATGCCAGATAAATAGAGGCATATGAGCGCATAGATATGCAACCCGACGTAACCTATATGGAGCAACTAGAAAGGGTTATAGATCGAAAAGGGACAAGTGCTTAGGAGAAGGATTATCAAACTAGGCAGAGTTTGGTGGTAGAACCACAATGTGGAAAATTGACTCGAGAGTTAGAAAGTGTAATGCTAAGAAAGTATCCCCATTTGTTTTCTATCTGATTCCGGGACGGAATCCTTTTAAGGAGGGGAGACTGTAATAACCCCAATTTTTGAGAAATTTTGAAACCCTTATGAATAGTGTTTTTGCTGAACGAGAAAACTTTTCATGCCACGCTATGTAGGGGTTCTGTTATTGATCTTATGGGATATTATTAGTACTCTATGTGGTATATAAGTGTATGTAAAGATCGTCAGAATCCAATTCCGAACACTTTGATTTTTCCCGGAAATCCACAAGATACGGAGAGAATTGAGTATAAGGTAACAGGATAAAAAAGATTGAAATTAAAGGATTATAGGAGAGGATCATAAAAGGAATATAATATATTGAGAAAGGTTAAGGGAACCTAAGTAATAAGATCCCGGGTATGATCCCTCAAACGATAAACGAGAACGAAAGATAAGCGAACCGTAAAACAAATAAGTGACCAAGAGACAAGCTTGTACAAGAAGCCAGGGATTGTGACATCATCAAACCACAAGGTGTGGACAAGTGGGAGCATAATGACATGTGCAAGGTGACACAAGCATGACATAGAAGGGAAGGAAGTGTGGTTGAATTATAACCACACAAAATCAAGGTTAATTAAGTCATTAACCAAAAACAACACAAAAATCAACCAACCAAGCAAATCATTTCATTTTCATCAAACAAAACACAAAAATATCTTCTTCCCAAGCTAGCTCTCGGCCCATTTCTTAAAATTTGAAGATCCAAGCTCCACCACTTACTATTTAGCAAGGTAATTATCTAAGCTTCCCCATGGATAGTTACATACTTCCTATAAGTTTAAGCTTCTAATTCCAAGCCAATCTTTTTCTATAAATCAAGGAAGAAGATGGTGAATAGTAACCTTCAAGAAATAACTTTAGTTTTCTTGAATTTTTATGAAAGATTAAGGTTATACAAGCAAGGATCAAGGTTCTTTTAGGCATTCAAAGCTCTTGGGTTGTGTTAGGAAGCTTCAAGGAGGTATAAACAACTTTCACCTTTAACTTATAGTTTGAACTTTGAGTTTTGATGAGTTTATGGATGGATTAATGTATATATAGAAATATCCATGTGTGTATAGCAAGATCCATGTATGATAGATGGTTTGGTTGGATTTGTGGTGATTTTGGATATGAATCTTGGTTAATGGTTAATGAATCTTAAGTTATGGTTAGTAGATCATGTTTGTGGTTGAATAAGTTGGAAAACCTTGAGATTATGGACTGACTTTGCCTTGATATAAGTTGTGTTTGAGGTATTGATGATGGTTGGGTGGTTTGTAGTGAATTGGTAAAGAATTGGAGTGGTATAAATATTGGTAATCGCGTAAACATAGCCGTCGTAACGTCCGATTTTCTTTAGACTGTTTTGTGCATAACATTAGGACCCGAGGACCCCCTGCTAGATTGTGACCACTGCCATGATTAGATAGTTCATGTTTCAAGCTTCGTTTTGATATGTAGTTCGTTCGATTCCGATGCACGGTTTAGGAGAAACGACCGTTTTAAGTAACGGTGTTTCGCGAACGAACCTTTACCCCTCGCCTTACTTTGAAACCTTGGTTAAGGCCCTTAAATGACTAATCGGAGCATGAAACATTTTTGTAGAGTGTGTTAGGCAGTTGATAAGACACTCACGAAGGAATCGCCTTAAAACTCGTAAAGGTTAAATTATTAAAAATGGTGGAGCCGAGGGTACCCGGGTGACTTAAGCGAATCAGTGAGCGCAAAACAAGCGTTAGAGTCTAAGTTAGTTAAAGTATAGATTTACAAGTGACTTTGGTTTAATTCCAACTTACTTGTTGCTTATAGGTTACCAGACTCGTCCCGAGCCATTCGTAACCCCCAGTCGCTCAGGCAAGTTTTCTACCCGATATACTGTTGTTGTGATATAAATATATGTATATGCATTATCTTGTGATAGTGCATGATTGTTATTAGCAAATTTTGCGATATATTGGAGCATGCTGATATGGTATATATGCATGTCTGTTTCATAATCTGGTTATCTATCTGTTGATTTCAATGCTTATAGTTGCATAATACCTATGCTAGAAATAAGCAAGTAGTTGCGTATACCCTTAGTATAGGGGATAAAAGGTGAACATATTTCTAAACCGGGAGTCGATGTTCCCGAGTATATTATATATATATATATATATATATTTATATATATATGGATATAGTTTTTAAAACTATGGATCGAATAAGGTTTATTCGATACCTTTATTTTACTTAATTGAATATTAATTTGAGTATTCATTCGAGGGCTTATGACTCAGTTTATTTTATTATTTGAATATTATTTGAATATTCATTCGAGGGCTTATGACTCAGTTTATATTATTATTGAATATTACTTGGATATTCATTTGAGGATGTATGACTCCTTTATTTTATGAATATTATTTATAGTATTCATTCGAGGTATTATGACTCCGCTTATTACTTAATAATATTCTTTATTGTATTAAAGAATAAGGTGTCGATAATCAAACTTACTTTTGATTATTCAAATAAAGATATTACTTTCGTATAAGTATATCTTTGATTATTTGCTATTCATTTCAAGTATATAAGTTTTAATACTTCTACTTCAATTATTTTATAAAGATTATTCTTTATGGGAATATTATTTAAATAATAATATTCAGACATTTTCTAAAATATTCTGGGGACTGATTTACTTCATTAAATCAGCCTTACTCCAAACACTCTTTAAAGTGTTTTCGAGTCTTCAAAATGATTTTTAAAAGTCAGAGCGGATCCCAAAACTCATTTTTATATTTAAGATCTTCCTTTTAAGGGGATTTAAATACTCGCTCAAAACCTGGGGAATCCGGCTCTGTGGTGTATTTTATATTCGCAACAAGGTTGCAGATTTGGTAAATGAATTGATTACTTGCCCAACGTTCGGGAAGTAAGCCCCTCTCATTGAGTCGGCATAAGCGACAGGCCGGGGTACGGTCTATTATTGTGTAAGTGGCTCAGTGGGAGTCCATCAAATGCATAAGTGGCTGAGTGGCAGTCCAGCATAGGTCTTAATTATGACCAGGGTGATGACCAGTGGGGAATTCGTCCATCTACTAGTAGAAAAGGTTACTTATTGGTATCTTTGCCTGATCAGCAAGATATCGGGTTTATGCCAAAATTCTTTTCCTTTCCAAAATTCATTGGATGTTTCAAACTCTGTTCATACTTTGCATAACAGAGGTTCCAGGAAATGTTTAAAGGGATATATATATGTGGATATATATATATATCGGGGCTAAATAAAGTATCTCATAACTTTTTCATTCAATAATATTTCAAAGATTGAATCTATTCAAGTCTTATCTTGTGGTCTCATCAGTGGGATGAACTTTTGAAACTGATTATAACTTGAATGGTGGTAGTTCAAGTAGTATTGGGAAAGATATAAGTATATTGGGGTATTTGGTAACCTCATCTTTTAAACTTATATCTAATTAATAATTGTCTTATGAATGACAAAGATTTTCAGAAAAACGTTGAGACAAGGTTAGATATATGAGATCACCTTGCAACGATATTTTTATACAGTTATACACTGGGATTTTGTGTATATTATGCATGGAAGAGGACTTCCAATATTTTGAAAAGTATATATGTATATATACTGAATATTTTGCGACTTCATCGCATTAAGATATCAAACTTGGTTCATTTCTTTTGACCAAGACTTTCATGAGTACTATGAGAAGGCTCATATACTAGTAAGTATATACTAGTAATTATCTTACACACGATAAAAGATTCTAGTAAGTATCCATTTAGATACTTATATTATTGTTATCACTATATATTATCTTGCGAGCTGTAAGGCTCACTCTTGCTTTATTTCTTCATCACACAACAACAGTTAGGAAAGATGGCCAGACTCCAGCAGACCCAGCGCAAGCGCGTGGGAAGCGTCCCGCGTCTTCCCGTTGATGTTGTAGCTGCTATAGCTGCAGAGGTAGATCTATTGTAGATCAGACCATCTACTTTTGAGAATCAATTATGTATAATTATAACTTGTGGCAGATAATGGCAATTAACTGTAAATTTATCAAGTAATCATTTTGGGTTGTAATAACTTTTAAATTGTGGATTCAAAGACTTGTACTTATTTAAATTTCATCTCTGAGACTATAACGGGTTGTGGTGTGTGTTAGTGTGGGGTCACAGCATAAGGTTATTTATTATTAATTAAGTGAAGTGATATTGTGGAAAGAAAGACCGTGACGACCCGGATCCCCGACCCCGGATCTGGGGGTATTACACACATAACAACATAGCAGACCCACTCACAAAGCTACTTTATGAAAGTCACTTTGATCGTCATAAAGACAAGATGGGTATTAGATACTAGAGTGATTGGCTTTAGTACAAGTGGGAGATTGAAAGGAATATGTCCTAAGTCCAATCATGTATGAGGATTTAAGAATAACTTTTATGTAATCTGTTTTGATTTCATTGTTATTAATAAAAGACTTGTTTTGTTTTTATTACGGGCTTTATCTATTTAAGTGTTTAAATAAGATATACCATAGTTTAGAGTAAAGCTTTTTATCGATAATGATGAGATCATAATAGTGAGACCTAAAAAGATGATAACTCTAAACTTAAATAGTTCATGGTCGTATGATTACTAACTGGTAATTAATAATCCACAGAGATCGGTACATACTATGCTTGCTTCATTATGAAGGATGTCTGTTCTCATAGACATTTGTGTGGTGACACTATAGCTAGTATGTAGGTGCTTATTATAGAATAAGTTCACTGAACATGACTCGCACAGCTGAACAACTGATGGAGTTCACTCACGTGTCAGCAGCTGTTCACATAGTGATAGTTGTAGAAGTATCCTTAGACTTGAGGTCATCATAGTCATCTTGTGTACACTGAACTATGCTTTGGTTTAGTTCTTAGTCTCCAGGGACAATTATTAGGGCTCTACTGGGTATAGGAATTTGTACACGAAGATAGTGTATGATCAATAAAGGATCTACCCCTTCCAGTGAAGGAAGCGAATGTTCAAGGCTGATCCACTTATGCTAGTTCAGGAATCTCTGGCCAGAGTGAATGAAATTAGAAAGGAGTTTCTAATTTGCATAGAACTAAGCATAGTAAATGGTAAGCAAGTGATTAAATTAGATAGGCTTGACACGAGATCCATGCCTTGTATTTAATCGGGACATTGTAGGGTAGAAGGAGTTTATTGTACGGTAACTATTCACTGAATAGGTTCTTGGTATTCTAAGCAGTGAATTCATATTATCCGGATAGTCGCGATATGCTGAGAAGTATCCCTCACGATGTAGAATAAATGTGATTAATTAATTAATCATATTTAATAAATTAGAGAATTTATATAAATAATGATAAAATAGTTTTATTATTATTTATTTCTACTACCGGCTTAATACTGAACCTACAGGGTCACACCATAAAAAGAGAATGATTTAATGGTGGAGGAATTAATTAATAATGGATAATAATTATTTATTTGTGAAATAAATAATTAATCGGCAAATTTAATAATTGATTAAATGAGATTTAATTGATTATAAATTAATTAAGAAAAGTTCTTAATGTTATTAATTAAAGGATTTAATTTTTGGAAATTAAATCAAGAGAGAGAATTATTTCTAAAGTGTTTAGAAAAAGAATTAATAATTAAAAGGTGTTTTAATTATTAATGAGAATAATAAATGGGATAATAATAATAATATTTATGGGAAAATTTCAGCTGAAAATTTTGCCTATAAATACACTATTATAGACCCTATTTTCATTCTAACACAAGAACCCCAAAACCCAAAAAGTTTGGAAAACCCAATTCTCTCCACCTCCTTCCTCCTCCTTAACATCGTTTTCTTGGTGGATACCGGTGGAGTGCTTCACACTTGAGGAGCAACTGCTAAGGATCTCTGATCGTTGTCTCCGAATTATTTTAAAGGCTAGATTCGATCCCTCGAATTTTTATTCATGATTTATATGCTTTTATTTGGATTTTATATGTGTAAAAGTGTTTTGCCATGCCCCGCTGCGATTAAAAATCCAACAAGGATAAGGTTGGAGAGGTGAGTGTTTCCCAACCTAGCCACACTGCAGTTTCCCAACAACCTGCAGTGCTTAAAAAGGACTTAAGCTCAATTCTAGTTTCATCCTCCCAAAAGGATGTTACTATTGAAACAAGCTCCCAACCAAGAGCACATGCCAAAAGGGTAAGGGACACAAACTCACCCCAAACTTATGCCACAAAGAAGAGATCCAAAACCATTGGGGGTACACAGGGAACACACAGTGCAAACTGAAGCTAAAGACTCAATCACTGCACCATCTAAAATTCAGATGATGTGGCTCCAATAAATGTGGAGTCATAGCCAAAATCTTTAATCATAGAAGCACCACAAACACCAAACTCTCCCACAAATTCTTTGGATGTGGACATAATCAACACATTAGTTCCTGATTCCCCTTCTTTAACTATGTTGTGGAAGCCAAAATCTAGTGCAAGTGAGCATCATCTTTTAGATGATTTGTTGGCTCACTTGCTAATTCTTTCAGGAACTGTTGAGACATCTGTGCCCAAATTATCTTCAATCTACACAGAGTCTACAATAGTCTCCACTCCGAACTCATTCATTTCTTCTATTCCGGTGGATATTGTTCATCCGTCGGTTAGTGATTGTATCCCAACGGATGTGTCTAACCGCAGTCATCCGTCGGCTATTCTAACTACTACCCTGATGGATATTCCTCATCCGTCAGTACTCACTACACACACTGAAATATGAACAATTATTACAAGTATAGATGAGTTAGTAGTTGTACAATCACTCTTAGGACTGAGGGAAGGGAGTGATTCGAGTGAGTGGTTGGGTTGCTCCCAGGCAAAATGAGAGGATAGGAGTGAACAAATGTAGTCTATTTCTTCCAGCCTGGCAAAAGAGAGTGAAAAGAATACCACCTTAGTAGGTGAAGGTGAGGTGTGAGGGTGGTGAGCCAAGGGGAGCCCTTGATGCAACAAAGGAGAGAAAATGAGAGAAGTATAAGTACAAGATATATAAAGGTGGAAACCATTGCTAGTGAGTCAATGGATGTCAGTGAGGCAGATAAAGTGAGACTATTCCGGCAAGAATATCAAGTTGTCATAGATTCTATCTCTTTGGATGCTGAGATATTTACTCACCCTGTTCCAGCTTATCAAACTCTAGTTGGATAGGGCAATGAGGATGCTGAGAGGATGCTGAACCTGGTGCAAACAACTGCCTCAATTCAAAGGACAAAGGATGCCATCACTGCTATGCCATCCACAACTGGTAGTGAGTTTGAATTGACTGAAGAATCTTTTGGGGATGACGGTGAGGATGATGGGGATGATAGAATGAACATAGGGGGGATGCAGATATTCCTTCCTGGATGCTAACCAAAGAATGTTCATATTCACATCTCCAATCCACCTTATTCAAGCTTATTCATGACACCCAAACAGCTATTCAAGCATCCAGAAGTGCCAACATAAAAAGGTTACTCACAGCACATCTGGAAGCTCTACAGCTGCACAAAATTCTGGCTCTCCAACACATTCAAAGTGTGGAAGAAATTAAGTAAGAAGTTTCAGAAGTCAAACAAGATTTTACGGCAAGGTTGGATGCTAGACTTTTTGGAACCACTATGACTGAGATAGCACAAAAATTGAGAAAAGAAGCTGATTTAAACAGGAAGGTTGATGTCATGGACTCTAGGCTGACAAATATGGAGAAGTCAATGGCCAAAATTCTTGAAAATCAGGAGGCTCAAACCAGTTTTCTTCAACAGTTGGTGGCTGCACAACTCCCGACTTCTCATCAACTTGATGCTAACAAAAAGGGGGAGAAAGACTCACTCATCCCAGTTAGTCTAGGGGGCTTAACAAGTGAGGGGGAGAAAGTGCACAACATCCAAGTCAGTAAAGTAATTATGCCAGTAATTGCTTTCACTAAGCCACCATCTATGAATAGCATTGATCTCATCAATCTAGCAGCAATAAAACTAAAATTAAATGATAAATTGAAAATGATTGACATAGCAGTAGTTGAGAAGGAGCTGGATAATAAATGGAAGAAGATTGATGAAGACATTGAAAAGAAATTTGGTCAGATACAAAAACCAGACAAGATCTTTCATCACCACTTACAAGTCAAGCAAATCTCAGTGAATGAAATGAGTCTAGGTAGCTTGGAAAAAGCCCAAACTTCATGCATCAAATCTTTAAAAGCCAATTTGATTTTGAAGCCTAAAAAGAACTAGTCATCCAACAAGAACCCCTTGGATCTCATGTTTGAGACTCCATAACCAGATGAAAAGAAGCTATTGGTTGATAAATCAAAATTCAAGTATTTCAAATGTGGCTTGGTAGGCCATTTTGCTAGTGAGTGTAGAAAGTCTGATTCCAGTAAAAAGAAGTTTGAGCCTGTTGATTTTAAGATGAAATACTTTGAGTTGCTCAAGCAAAAGGAAAGGGCTTTCACAACTTAGGAGAATGACTGGGCCGTAGATGGATTGGATGAAGATGAAGAAATCAACTATGTCAATATAGCCCTAAAAGCCAAGTCAGATGAAATGGAAACAAGTTCATCAAGCAATCAGGTAATCATAACCAATATAGCTCATTTGTCAAAAGCTGATTGTAATGATGCAATAAATGACTTGTCTACTGAATTATATCACCTGGGTGTTACACTTAAGTCCCTCACCAAGGAAAATGCTAAAATTAAAGAAAATAATTTGTTTTTAAGTGAGAGGAACAATATGCTAGAATCTCAGTTTATTGAGTTTAAAAAATTGAAATTACAATGCAAGGTTGCTAAGGATGAACTTACAGAATCCTTAAAGAAAGAGGAGATTTTAGGAAAGCAACTTGAATGAGAACCAGAAGTAATTAAAGCATGGACATCATCCAGATATGTTCATGCTCAAATTACTAAAGTTCAAGGTATAGAATCCTTTTGTGATGTAGCCTGGAAAAAGAGCAAGGAGAAGCTTGATTCCAATCTGGTTGAAGGACTCTTTACAGATGTGGACTCGACGGATGATTTTCATCATCCGTCGGATAATCAAAAGGATTATCCGTCGAGAGACAAGGATCTACATCTGTCGACTTTAACTAAACCAATTAGCAAAACTAAGTTAGTTAAATTGAATGAGAAATATGGATCAGTTTCTAAAAACTTTGTTCTAGGAGAATCAAGTCAAGTTAGAAAAGATAAGAAAGTCAATGTTGGTCATATGTCTATCAAGAAATTAAATGACAGACTTGAAAAGATTTTGGTTAAAATAGAAGCTAAAAGGAAAAACAATAGAAATGGGAAGGTAGGGATTAACAAACATAACAACTACACACCTGATAAATATGCACCAAAAAAATTTTGTGTTAAGTGTGGTAGTGTTAATCACTTATCTGTTAATTGTAAGATTGCTATGCCTACTCCCATGTCTGCACCTTCTTCTTTTTCCAGCATGACTTCCATGTCTGCAATGCCTATAAATGCTATGCCTGCTAAGAATATGAATTCATAATTTGCTAATATGCCTTTTGCATCTAATCCTTATTATACTGCATTTAGTATACCTCAAATGCCATTTAACATACGTTACTGGAATAACATGTTTGCAAATAACATGCCTTTTCATATAAACCAAAATGTGCATGATAATTATGTTTCAATGACTGGTGTCAAAGGTCCAACTCAAATGACTAAGGATGAATCTCAGATCCCCAAATCAAATGAGGTCAAACCTAAGAAACCAAAGAAAAAGGCTAACAAGGTAGGACCCAATGAAACTTGGGTACCAATCAACTTGATTTGGTTTTGATGTGTGCAGGGAAACAAAAAGAATCTTTGGTATCTAGACTGTGGTTGCTCAAGGCACATGACTGGAGATTCTACCCTACTCACTAAGTTCAAGGAAAGAGCTGGCCCAAGTATCACTTTTGGAGATGATAGCAAGGGTTATACTGTAGGATATGGCTTGATATCAAAGGATAATGTCATCATTGAAGAGCTTTCCCTAGTGGATGAACTCAAGCAAAATTTGTTGAGTATCAGCCAGCTTTATGATAAGGGAAACTCGGTCACTTTTAATTCAGAAGCCTGTGTTGTGACCAATAAAAAGAGCAACAAAGTGGTTCTCACTGGAGTGAGAAAAGGAAATGTGTACCTAGCTGATTTCAACTCATCAAATAGACTCAGTAACTTGTCTTCTTAGTAAAGCAAGTCAAGATGAAAGTTGGCTATGACACAAGAAACTGTCCCATCTAAACTTCAAGACTATGAATGAGCTAGTCAAGAAAGAGTTGGTCAGAGGCATTCCTCAAGTAGAGTTTATTAAGGATGGATTATGTGATGCCTTCCAGAAAGAAAAGCAGATTAAAGCATCATTCAGAAAGAAGTTTGATTCAACAATTGAAGAACCTTTGCAACTATTACACATGGATTTGTTTGGACCAGTCAATGTGTTGTCCATCTCAAGGAAAAGATATTGCCTAGTAATTGTAGATGATTTCTCAAAGTTCTCTTGGACATATTTTCTAAAGTCCAAAGATGAAGCTAGTGAAATCATCATCAATCACATAAGGCAAGTCAACAATCATCCTGACTTCAAAGTAAGAAGAAACAGGAGTGATAATGGAACTGAGTTCAATAATTCTTTGATAAGATAATTTTGTGAAGAGAATGGCATTATGCATGAGTTTTCTGCAGCTAGAACTCCACAACAAAATGGAGTGGTAGAAAGGAAAAATAGATCTCTCATTGAAGCTACAAGAACAATGCTAGAAGAATCAAAGTTACCAACATATTTTTGGGCTGAAGCTGTGAATGTTGCATGCTACACTCAAAATATTTCTTTGGTTAATCAAGCAAAATGCATGACACCCTACCAATTGTTCAAGAATAAGAAGCCAACACTAAATTTCTTACATGTCTTTGGCTGTAGATGCTATATCTTAAGGAATCAAACTAATCAACATAGAATGTTTGATGCCAAAGCAGATGAAGGAATTTTTGTTGGATATGCTGTGGGAAAAGCATATAGAGTCTATAATCTAAGAACCGGCATTGTTATGGAATCTGTACATGTTGTGTTTTATGATAAAAAGATTGAAGGACTACAAGATGAAGATTTCCATGAAAGCCTCAAATTCAATAATGTTGAGATGGTTAGTGATGACAGTGATGATGAAAGTGATCAAGAAACAGTGGTTAGGGACAATACAGAAAAATCTACACCTAATGAAGCACATAAATCAATATCCGTCGAGTTACATAATGCTTCATCCGTTGGTAGACAATCATCTTTATCCGTCGGGATACAAAGTGCATCATCCGTCGGAATAATAAGAGAAGCTGAGAGTTCAAACAAGGAAAGCAACTCAAGAAGAATGTCTATATAGCAGCTTTCTCTCTAAGGAAGAACCAAAGAAGGTAGAAGAAGCTCTGTTGGATTCTGATTGGGTTTTAGCTATGCAGGAAGAGCTAAACCAATTTGAAAGGAACAAAGTATGGAAGCTGGTACCCAAGCCTAAAGGAAAGAATCCATGTAAGAACTCAAAATTTTGATATCGGTAAAAGACCTTTATGAATAGTAACCTTGCGGTTTAATAAAAAAATGTACGACCACACTATATACGAGTTTTTAATTTAAGATTCCGAGTTGATATTGTGATTATACGTACCAAATGAGTGTATGTAAACGCTATTAGTTTTTGAAGAAAACAAACTTTGAAAAATGACCGAATCTATGAACCATCAAAGATTACGAGAATCACAATATAATTACAAAGTTAAAATCCTACAAATTTAATTCCAAGTACGATACTTCAAAGTGTAAAGGACGTATAAGAAAGGATTTACCCCGCGAACCGCTTACGGAGATTTATTACGAAAATGAATAAGCGACCAAGCAAATACTAAGAGAACGAATAAACAAACAAAGTCCATGCAAATTCCATGCAAATATAATGCAAATAAATTAGCAATTAATTAATGAAGCTAGCTAATTAAATTAAAAGCTAGTACATAACAACTTTCCCTAAAATAAGGATTCTTGTTTTTTTAATCATGATATAGCTTAACAATTGTGTGCAAGCTAGGCCTAGACTTGGAAAAATAAAGGCTTTTTCTATACACCTTAGTAATAGACAAAATGCGTACAATTTCCACCACATTTCCAAGAAGCAAGCCAAGCAATTCTCTCTCTCTCTCTCTCTCCAAAAACACAATGCTGATTTTCAAGAACACTATGTAAACAAAAAATCATATCTCATGTTTTACTCATTTAAAAATCACCAAATATTTACCAAACCCCTTCGATATCATGGGTAAGTCACGTACCAAATTTCATACCCATCCATGAAGTTTTCAATTTTTTAAAAATGTTTGAAGTTGAGGGTGAATAGTAACTCCGAAAATCACTAACTTGTTTTCTTGATTTTTCATGAAAGTTTAAGGCTCCTAAAGCTAGACCAAGGCTTCATCAAGGATCTTAGGACTTTATTAAGTATTAAAAAGCTTCAAGGGAGGTATAAATATTCATCCAAACTTTGTTTAGGTTTTAAGTTTCAAGAAAAGTAAGGATCTTGGATATAAGTATGGTTTTGATGATTGATTTGATATTATCTTGATGTTTAGTTAATTAGTTTTAAGGTTGATGATTTTTGCCTCAAGAACATGATATTATTGAGAGGATTTAGTGTTGAGATGATGATTTGATGATTGTTGATGGTGGTATAATGATTTAAGACGTAAACGAAACTTGAATCGTAATCGTAATCTCGTTAAAACGAACAAAACTCAACTTAAGTTTCTGTATTAGTTCCTGAATTTATAAACTATATTTAATAAAAAGTAACACTTTATTATGATATAAAATATTATAAGGATAGTTTGGGCGCTTGAATCGCTTGATTCCGATTTACAGATCAAAAGTTATGACCGTTTTAGTAAAAGGGATTTACGTGACAAAACTGCTACAAATTACGAACTTTGTAAATATAAATGATCGACTTAAAAATATTTAAGATAATGAAAATTTTACAGAGAGTAATAAATAGAGTTTATTAGCTCTCATAAAAATTTCAAGTAAAATTGTTGATTTTTCAATTTTATAAAAACGTCGGAGCCGAGGTCGCGCGGAGTACGAACGTCAAAAACAACCCCTGTTAGGAAACTGCCACTTCGGGATTTTCACCCCTGTTACCAGAAAACCATTTTAAAATGATGTGTTCTAAATTTTGTCTAGATCACGCACACGAAAACAGTGCCTCAATTGAGTTAATGGTTTGAGAGATATCAACGTTTTAATGAAAGCGGTTTGAATAGTAAAACTCCGTAGTTGACCGAACTTTTGAAATGCTTTTCACCTAATTAAATTCATTTTATCAAAATGAAACTTTTAGGATAAATATTGCAAGCACTCAAGAAGCTCCTCGAGGTGGTTTCGTATTAAAATATTAATTAGAGTGCGAGTCGCGTAATAGTAATATTCGGTAAAGTCAAATCTAGAAGACCACTTTGACCGTCTGTTTCGACCAATGAGTGATACTTATTTAGAGTCGGTCGAAAAATGAAAATTATGAAGTATTGAAATTATTAGAAATATAAGTTGGTGATGAGAGTAGGAATACTGATTAAAATTATGATGTTTGTTGATTAGACATCCCGGAACGAGAGGAAGTCGAAAAACGTATCTTAGACTCCAGGCAAGTTTTCAAACCTTACATTTTAAAATTGTTGTGTTGTGTTTGTTTTCAAATAAATGCTATATATACATGATGTGGTATTACGATATATTACGAATTATGATATATAATATCGTACTATATATTATTGATTTTGGTATATGATTATTATCGAATTTCAATCAATAACACTAAAGAGTAGCGTTGCATATTTTAGACCGAGGGTCGGTCAATATAATTTTATGAAAATCCGGAAGTATCCCGGAGGTGTTTTATTTAAGAATGTTAATGCTATAGTAGAGCGTGATGTATAAGTTGTAAGACTGAGAGTCAGTCAGTTTTTATGAAGTATAAACCCGGGAATCATCCCGAAGATATTTTGGACGATCAATAGTCCGCACTTATTTTATTCCAAGGGACTCGATGTCCACTTGCGAAGTATTAAGTACCTCGAATTTTATTTTAAAACGATTTCTAAAGATCGTATTCCCTCAACTCTATTTAATTACCTGAGCAATGAATATTATTTTAGATATTCATTTAAAAAGGGAGAAGTATTCTCCAACATTTATTTTATTTTAAAACCAATTATTTTATATTTATTAAAGATTAATATAATTACTTCAACATAAATTAGTTGAGGAATATTATTTCAAATATTCTTTTAAAGAAGAACTATTCGAGGTTTAATTATTTAATAATTATTATTTAATTATTCAGTATTTATTAAATGATTTAATATCATTAAAAATCATAAAACCTATTTTAAAATATTTTCCGAGTTTCAGAAAATCATAATAATACTTTCAGATCATCAAAGAATATTATCTTGACATACCTCATATATTTTGACTATAGTTTCAAAAGAAACTCCCCCTTTTTTATTTATCTGTTGACAACAGTTAACTCACATCCTTAGTACTTCCTCCGAACATTCTCGGAAGTACATATATATACATACAAATCAAAGTGTACCTATCAACAATCAATATGCTTGGGGAACAATATATGTTCCAGATATATGATGGGATTCTTACAAGGACAAGGAGGGGTAGACTCCAGTACTTCGTGGACTGGGAAGACTACCAATTTACTACTACATGAGAAGGTATCTTATATACTGAAGAATGTGTGGAGTATGCGTACTTGAGAGGGATGGACGCAAAACCGTGTCTTGAGAGGGATAGACACGAAGTGTGTACCTGAGAGAGATGGACACAGAAAAGGCCTGAATGCGGCCAGGGTGATAACCGATAATAAAAAGGGAATCATCCTTCTACTAGTAGAAAAGGTTACTATTTTCGTAGTACGACTGATCATCGTATGCGGTGGCTCCAGTGAATGTCCTATTCTTCCAATTTGAATTATGATGCAATACCGTAACCCAAGCCTAGGTGCTGGTTTACTATTAAGGTATTCGCAGGATAATAAATCTACAAAAGAATTGTTTTCAAAAGAAGGGATGTATCACCGAGGAAAACTATTTTTCAATAAACATATTTATCATATATGGAATTGTACTTGAATTTCTCATACAGTCTTTTCATACTGTATATTATTATGGTTGAGCATTATTGCTCACTCTTACTTTGTTTAAATGTCACAACACAACAGATAACCAATATGCCGGAGTGAGACTTAATCGCTTGCAGTCATGGGGAGAATCCCTGACAGTTTTGTCTCATGTGGGCCAAATTATCAGATAGGTATAAGATATCAGTCGTAATTATTGTAACTTCATGTAGAGGTTACGAATAATTGTTTGAGATCCTGTAAAGTACATTTGAGTTTTAATAACATATGATACTTGTTGTACATCATTTCTAAGGCTATAACTTGTGAGTGTATGAGATTGGGGGTCTGTGATATGGAATTATCGGATTATTGAGTTAATGCAGGTTACACATGATTAAAGGATTGTGTGATGACCCAGATTCCTGACCCCAGAGTTGGGGGCGTTACAATCCAATTGACACCAAGTGGGTATTCAGAAACAAGATGGATAAAAATGACATAATTGTCAAGAACAAAGCTAGATTGGTTGCTAAGGGTTACTGTGAACAAGAAGGAATAGATTTTGATGAAACTTTTGCTCTTGTTGCAAGACTTGAAGCCATCAGAATTTTCTTAGCCTATGCAGCCCATGCCAATTTCAAAGTCTATCAAATGGATGTCAAAAGTTCCTTTATGAATGAAGATTTGGAGGATGAAGTCTATGTCAGTCAGCCTCCTAGTTTTGAAGATCCAAATTTTCCAAAATATGTCTACTATCTTTTGAAAGCACATTATGGATTGAAGTAAGCACCTAGAGCCTAGTATGATACTTTGTCAAAGTTTCTCTTAGAAAATCACTTCACAAGAGGTGTTGTTGACAAAACTTTGTTCTTTAGAAATGTTAATGGCTCTAGTATACTTGTTCAAATTTATGTAGATGATATTATATTTGGCTCTACAGATGAAAAACTTTGCAAAATTTTTGCCAAATTGATGCAAAGTAAGTATGAAATGAGCATGATGGGAGAACTAACTTACTTTCTTGGCTTACAAGTTAAGCAAGTTAGTGATGGAATATTCATTAGTCAAACCAAATATACTTATGATCTTTTAAATAAGTTTGATCTAATGGATTGCATATCTGTAAATACTCCCATGTCCACTGCAACTAAGCTTGAATTAAAAACTACTGAAAAGTCTGTGGATATTTCAAGCTATAGAGGCATTGTTGGCTCACTTTTGTACTTAACAACTAGTAGGCCGGATACAATATTTGCTACTTGTCTGTGTGCTAGATTTCAGGCTGATCCTAGAGAATCTCAATTAGTAGCTATTAAGAGAATTTTCAGATATCTCAAGGGAACACCAAAACTTGGCATTTGGTACCCTAGAGATTCTGGTTTTAATCTAACTGGTTATTCAAATGCAGATCATGCAGGTTCTAAAATTGATAGAAAAAGTATAAAAGGAACTAGTCAATTTCTAGGAAACAAACTAGTATCCTAGTTTAGTAAAAAGCAAAATTCAGTTTCCACTTCTACAGCTGAAGCTGAATATATTGCTGCCGGTAGTTGCTGTGTACAGATTTTATGGATGAAGAACCAACTATTGGACTATTGTCTACAAGTGGACAAAATTCCTATTTTCTGTGATAACACAAGTGCAATTGCCATCACTGAAAATCCAGTACAACATTCAAGAACAAAGCACATAGACATCAAGTACCACTTTATTAGGGAACATGTGATGAATGGTACTGTGGAACTTCATTTTGTTCCAAGTGAGAAGCAGCTTGCAGATATCTTTACCAAGCCACTTGATGAATCCACCTTTTCTTGGTTGGTAAGTGAGTTAGGTATGCTTAATTATTCTTAAATTATTTCTAATAATTTTGCAAGTCATAATGCAGCCAAAAACTTAATTGATTTTTCTGTTTTAGATGAAATTTTGGCTAAGTCAAAATTTACATCTCGACGGATGCTCATTATCCACCGAGTTTAATCATCCATCGAAATAGAATATCTTAAAAAACTCAATTACCTTTCTGGATTATTTTATACCCGACGGAGAACTGCATTATCCTTATCCGTCGAATTGT
Source organism: Apium graveolens (assembly GCF_009905375.1). NCBI lineage: Eukaryota > Viridiplantae > Streptophyta > Magnoliopsida > Apiales > Apiaceae > Apium > Apium graveolens. The sequence goes on along the minus strand of NC_133649.1, from coordinate 262,142,405 downwards.
CTACATCTTAGCCGTTAAAAGTACTGAACATTATCCATCGGATATACTTACAGTCTATAAGTATATCACGATGAATAATTGACATAATTTTGACAGTTTATTTTTTTTAAATGGATATTTTAGGCTATTTTGATTGGTTACTTTATTTTACTTTATTACTTTTGACAGTTTATTTTTGAGATAGTATAAAAGCTAAATTAATTTTCATTCTTTTCTTTTATCATTCTCAAAGCAATTTCTCTAACTCTCTTCTTCTCCAAAGCAAATACTCTCTCTCTCTCTCTCTGCAAATTTCCTCACCTTAACAATGGAACCATTAGTCAAGATCATGTCTCAGTCTGGATTCATCTATGAGAAAAACAATTTTGTAGCTCTTGTGAACAAGAAAATTCCGGCGTCTGAAGATGTTTACAAAATGATGGACTTTGTGAAGGGATGCAAACTCAGTTATGCTATGCTGAAATCACCCACAATCTACTGTAAAGTTGTGGAGGAGATATGGACAACTACTGTGTACCAATCTACTGACAAGACCATAACTTTTACTCTCAAAGGTAAGCAATACCGCATTAATAGTGATGTAATTCAAGCATGCTTTAAGATTCTTGAGAAGACTACTACTAAACCACACATAGATGTTAACTTAGTTACCATGCTTAATTCTATTGTCTATGCTCTTCCTACCACAAAGTTAAGTGAGATTCGAAGGCTAGGTCTTAGGAAAGAGTGGAGTTATTTATGTGATGTACTCACCAAAGTGTTTTCTGGTAATATAAGTAACTTTGATTCTGTCAACACTGCCATGCTTAACATGCTTTATATGTTAGTTGCTGATAAGTACCATAATTTCAGTGACATGTTCATGTTTGAGTTAGATTACAAGTTAGGGGAAATTAAAAAGAGAACTAAAAATATCTATTATGCTAGATTCTTTATGATTCTTGCTAACCATTTTGTTGAGGACATTGTTGTTGAGAACCCAACCAATAAACTGGATTGTTGCGTTCAAGAAAGGAGAGTACTTGCAGATCTTAACAGAGCAAGTCATCACAATGAGGTGCCCCTTTTCTATTTTCCAATCATGGAGGCCCTCAGGTAAGTGAGGTAAGCAACACTGTCCCTACTATTCCAACCTCTCAAATTTCTTTGCCTTTGAGTGTGGCCATGGCATCTGTTCCAATGACATGGCATCTGTTCCAATGACCAAACAGATGCCTACCCAAGCCATCATTACAAAAATTTCAAAAACCAAATCAAATAAAACCCCCTCTGGTTTATCTCAAAAGAAACTAGTTGCAAAATCTATAAAACACTAAGAGGGGCGTGTGAAGGTGAATGAGTTAGGTGAGGGAATGGGTGAACATCAAAGAAGCCTAAGGATAAGGTTGGAGAGGTGAGTGTTTCCCAGCCTAGCCACACTGCAGTTTCCCAACAACCTGCAGTGCTTAAAAAGGACTTAAGCTCAATTCTAGTTTCATCCTCCCAAAAGGATGTTACTATTGAAACAAGCTCCCAACCAAGAGCACATGCCAATAGGGTAAGGGACACAAACTCACCCCAAACTTATGCCACAAAGAAGAGATCCAAAACCATTGGGGGTACACAGGGAACACACAGTGCAAACTGAAGCTAAAGACTCAATCACTGCACCATCTCAAATTCAGATGATGTGGCTCCAATAAATATGGAGTCATAGCCAAAATCTTTAATCATAGAAGCACCACAAACACCAAACTCTCCCACAAATTCTCTGGATGTGGACATAATCAACACATCAGTTCATGATTCCCCTTCTTTAACTATGTTGGGGAATCCAAAATCTAGTGCAAGTGAACATCATCTTTTAGATGATTTGTTGGCTCACTTGCTAATTCTTTCAGGAACTGTTGAGACATCTGTGCCCAAATTATCTTCAATCTACACAGAGTCTACAATAGTCTCCACTCCGAACTCATTCATTTCTTCTATTCCGGTGGATATTGTTCATCCATCGGTTAGTGATTGTATCCCAACGGATGTGTCTAACCGCAGTCATCCGTCGGCTATTCTAACTACTACCCTGATGGATATTCCTCATCCGTCAGTACTCACTACACACACTAAAATATGAACAATTATTACAAGTATAGATGAGTTAGTAGTTGTACAATCACTCTTAGGACTGAGGGAATGGAGTGATTCGAGTGAGTGGTTGGGTTGCTCTTAGGCAAAAGGAAAGGATAGGAGTGAACAAATGTAGTCTATTTCTTCCAGCCTGGCAAAAGAGAGTGAAAAGAATACCACCTTAGTAGGTGAAGGTGAGAGTGTGAGGGTGGTGAGCCAAGGGGAGCCCTTGATGCAACAATGGAGAGAAAATGAGAGAAATATAGGTACAAGATATATAAAGGTGGAAACCATTGCTAGTGAGTCAATGGATGTCAGTGAGGCAGATAAAGAGAGACTATTCCGGCAAGAATATCAAGTTGTCATAGATTCTATCTCTTTGGATGCTGATATATCTACTCACCCTGTTCCAGCTTATCAAACTCTAGCTGGACAGGGCAATGAGGATGCTGAGAGGATGCTGAACCTGGTGCAAACAACTGCCTCAATCCAAAGGACAAAGGATGCCATCACTGCTATGCTATCCACAACTGGTAGTGAGTTTGAATTGACTGAAGAATCTTTTAGGGATGACGGTGAGGATGATGGGGATGATAGAATAAACATAGGGGGGATGCATATATTCCTTCCTGGATGCTTAAGAAAAGAATGTTCATATTCACATCCACCTTATTCAAGCTTATTCATGACACCCAAACAGTTATTCAAGCATCCAGAAGTGCCAACATAAAAAGGTTACTCACAGCACATCTGGAAGCTCTACAGCTGCACAAAATTCAGGCTCTCCAACACATTCAAAGTGTGGAAGAAATTAAGTAAGAAGTTTCAGAAATCAAACAAGATTTTACGGCAAGGTTGGATGCAAGACTTCTTGGAACCACTATGACTGAGATAGCACAAAAATTGAGAAAAGAAGCTGATTTAAACAGGAAGGTTGAAGTCATGGACTCTAGGCTGACAAATATGGAGAATTCAGTGGCCAAAATTCTTGAAAATCAGGAGGCTTAAACCAGTTTTCTTCAACAGTTGGTGGCTGCACAACTCCCTACTTCTCATCAACTTGATGCTAACAAAAAGGGGGAGAAAGACTCACTCATCCCAGTTAGTCTAGGGGGCTCAACAAGTGAGGGGGAGAAAGTGCTCAACATCCAAGTCAGTAAAGTAATTATGCCAGCAATTGCTTTCACTAAGCCACCATCTATGAATAGCATTGATCTCATCAATCTAGCATTAATAAAACTAAAATTAAATGATAAATTGAAAATGATTGACATAGCAGCAGTTGAGAAGGAGCTGGATAATAAATGGAAGAAGATTGATGAAGACATTCAAAAGAAATTTGGTCAGATACAAAAACCAGACAAGATCTTTCATCACCACTTACAAGTCAAGCAAATCTCAGTGAATGAAATGAGTCTAGCTAGCTTGGAAAAAGCCCAAACTTCATGTATCAAATCTTGAAAAGCCAATTTGATTTTGAAGCCTAAAAAGAACTAGTCATCCGACAAGAACCCCTTGGATCTCATGTTTGAGACTCCAAAACCATAGCATTTATAAAGATCCATATGATTCAGTACAAAAGAAGAGAATTTCCAAAATTTACAGGAATGGAAAAGATATCTGTGTGGTGGCTGGACACCCTCAGTTTGCAAAAGCAAAAAAGGAAGAAAAAAAGAATTAAGCAAGAAAAGAGGCAAGCTGTATTAGATGCTAAGAAGCTTAAACAGAAGAAAGAGCAAGTTGCTATATTAGCCAATCTTCAAGCTGTGAAAGCTGCAACTGAAATCTCTGAAAAACCACCTGTGATTACTGAAGCTCAAGATCCGCAAATGCAAAATGAACCTCCATAGAAAAGAAAAATTCAGATACAAGCTTCACTCCAAAAGAAAATTGGAATTTAGTGATGAGGAAATAGAAGACTACATTCCCAAATAGTCTACAACTTCAACTCAAACATCCAAGCCCTCAGTGGTACATGAGGAATTCAAGGTGGATCCAACAAAGAATTTTCATGCTGAGCCTATAATTCCCAAGGATGAGCCAATAGACTTTGAAAGTTTGCCAATTCCTAACTCAATTTACCCATCTTTAACAAGCCAAAGAAGACAAAGATAAGAGCAACCAAGAAGGTCAAGCCTGTGACTCTCAGAACCAAAACCTTAGCCAAAACTCAACCAACAGTCAACAAGAGAGATCTTTTATATATCTGTGACATCAAGGCATTTTCAGATTTAAACCTCTACTTGGATAAATTGGAAGAAGTAAGAGGGATTGATGCTCACATACATCTTCCTGAAAGACTGGTGTTTAAGTACAAGGGAGGGAGATAAATCACATGGCCTCTTCACAGGATTCTTCAAGAAAGCCAATTTGTACTGATAAAGGTCTTCTCATTCTTCAAGAAAAACTTTGGTTTTAATGTAACTGCAAGGAAATTGGTCCTAAAGAAGATAGAAGATCTAAGGAGCAATAAAGCCAAAGATGCACTCCCAAAAACTCTATCAATTCCCTTCACAGAAAATAAAGTGCATTTGAGGCCTTATTGGCTGATGGAATTCATGGATGACAAGGGTGTTAGAAGATTCTTCAGATTGGATGACCAATTGAGTATCTCTAGCAATGAGACTATATTGGAAATGCAAGAAAAGCTGGATCTGTCGGATGCTGAAGAACTTGAATTCCACAGGCAACCCAAAAAACAAATAGAGGAAAATAACAGGAAGCTTGGGAAGAAATCTAGACAATCAAGGAAATAGAAATCATCTGCTCAGACTAGAGGAGCACCTTGATAATGATTGTGAGAAATCTTGTACACTTTGCTTTGTTCAATTTTCAATAAATTTGTAGTACTTATCAGTTTTATCTACTATATTTTAATCTGTACATTTGGGGTGTTTTGTTATCATCAAGTTTCTCTTAATTTATGGCTACAATTCCAATAGACATAAATTGGGGGAGATTGTTAGGAATATGTTGAGAACTTGATGATATGTTAAACAAAACACCTTAGTAGATTTGACTTAGTGAATTTTGTAGCTCTCGTCGGGTATTCTAATATAGTCCCGACGGATGACAATTTGATATCCATCGAGAGTGTAGCTTATGTAACAAATACGTACTGTAGCACATTTCTGCAAACAACATGTTTTAGTCTAGTAGATTCTGTAGGATTCTCTAAGTCATGTTGACTACTAGATTGATATACAGAATAGGTTGGCTAATTGTATATATGAGATGTCTTATAATTCTGTAAAAGTGAAATAAAGTAAAGTGACAGATAGACTCCAAACGGATGATCTACAAGGCTCCTGATGGATGATTAACATATTCCCGACGGATGTTGAACATACTCCAAGCAGATGATCATATTGAAAATAGCTATTGATAGTGACAACACAGTCACATGCGTCGGGTGTTTGCAAAAGGAATGTGGCAACCTGTTAAGCAGGATTTTGAGAACAAAGAAGTATTACCATTTCCATGCAAATGTGAAGATATTACAAAATGCTGGATAGAGTAATGTTGCCGCATGATATTAGACTAGATTTATTTTGTTTTATTATCTTGTCTTACTATCATGTAAACTTGGTGATATATATAAACCAAGTGTAGCAAGTAGAACAACTAACAAGGCAAGTTTATTTTTCAGAGAAACAGATAAGGCTGTATTTGTAAGAATTTCTCTGTAGTTTATTTGTTCAACTTGTAAAGTAGCTGTAAGCTATTCAAAGCTTCACAGAGTTCTCAATCTGATATATATATATATATAAATATATCTGGTGGATACTTTCAAATCCACCAGAATGTTTTAAAGCTTGTGTTTTATTACTTAGTGCTTTGATTTCTACTATTCTTCTTTCCGCATTTTTGCAAATCAAACACTGTTATATATATTAAGTTACAACAGTTTTTTAAAATCTCAAAAAGGATCCAGAATTATATTCAACCCCCCTATGTAATTCTTGTTATATTTTTAGGGAATAATAGAATGTCTATATAGCAGCTTTGTATATCAAGAAGAGCCTAAAAAAGGTAGAAGAAGCTTTGTTGGATCCTGATTGGGTTTTAGCTATACAAGAGGAGCTAAACCAATTTGAAAGGAATAAAGTATGGAAGCTGATATCCAAGCCTAAAGGAAAGAATCCTATTGACACCAAGTGGGTATTCAGAAACAAGATTGATGAGTATGGCATAGTTGTCAGGAACAAAGCTAGATTGGTTGTTAAGGGCTACTGTCAATAAGAAGGAATTGATTTTGATGAAACTTTTGCTCCTGTTGCAAGAATTGAAGCCATCCAAATTTTCTTAGTATTTGCAGCCCATGCCAATATCAAAGTCTATGAAATGGATGTCAAAAGTGCCTTTCTAAATGGAGATTTGGAGGAAGAAGTGTATGTCGGTCAGCCTTCTGGTTTCGAGACCCAAATTTTCCAGAATATGTCTACTATCTTTTGAAAGCACTTTATGGACTGAAGCAAGCACCTAGAGCCTAGTATGATACTTTGTCAAAGTTTCTCTTAGAAAATCACTTCACTAGAGGTACTGTTGACAAAAACTTATTCTTTAGAAATGTTAATGGTTCTAGTATACTTGTTCAAATTTATGTAGATGATATTATATTTGGCTCTATAGATAAAAAACTTTGCAACAAGTTTGCCAAATTGATGCAAGGTAAATATGAAATGAACATGATAGGAGAACTAACATACTTTCTTGGTTTACAAATTAAGCAAGTTAGTGATGGAATATTCATTAGTCAAACCAAATATATTTATGATCTTTTGAAGAAGTTTAATCTAATGGATTGCACATCTGCAAAAACTCCCATGGCCACTGCAACTAAACTTGAATTAAACAATATTGAAAAGTATGTGGAAATTTTAAGCTATAGATGCATGGTTGGCTCCCTTTTATATTTAACATCTAGTAGGCCAGATATAATGTTTGCTACTTGTCTTTGTGCTAGATTGCAGGCTGATCCTAGAGAATCTCATTTAATAGATATTAAGAGAATTTTCAGATATCTCAAGGGAACCCCAAAACTTGGCATTTGGTACCCTAGAGATTCTGGCTTTAATCTAACTGGTTATTCAGATGCAGATTATGCAGGTTGTAAAATTGATAGAAAAAGTACAACAAGAACCTGTCAATTTCTAGGAGACAAGCTAGTATCCTGGTTCAGTAAAAAGCAAAATTCAGTTTCTACTTCCCTAGCTGAAGCTAAATATATTGCTGCTGGTAGTTCTTGTGCATAGATTTTATGGATGAAAAATCAATTGTTGGACTATGGTCTATAAGTGAATAAGATTCCTATTTTTTGTGATAACATAAGTGCTATTGCCATCACTGAAAATCCAGTACAACATTCAAGAACAAAGCACATTAACATCAAGTACCACTTCATTAGAGAGCATGTTATGAATGGTACTATGGAATTTCATTTTGTTCCAAGTGAAAAACAACTTGCAGACATCTTTACCAAACCACTTGATGAATACACCTTCACTAGGTTGGTAAGTGAGTTAGGTATGCTTAATTACTTCTAATCTAATTTGATATCTAACAAATTAAAATGCAGCCAGAGTAAAAGTTGATATTTTCTTTCTTAGACAAATTTTGACTAAGTCAGAATTTGTATCTCGACGGATGTTTATTATCCGTTGAAAATAAATATCCCTTGAATTATATCATCCGTCGAAATATCAATTAATACTCTAAGTAATTTTATCATCATCCGTCGAATTGTACACAATCTTAACCGTTAATTTTGAGCATCATCCGTCAAATTTACTTATAGCCTGTATGTATATTTCAACGGGTAATCTTAGAATTTTGACAGTTTTCTTTATTTTTAAACGGCTATTTTGGGCTAATTTGATTAGTTACTTTATTTCACTTTATAATTTTTGACAATTTTATTTTTGAGTAAGTATAAAAGCTAATTTCATTTCTATTCTTTACTTTTATCTTTCTCAAGCAATTTCCCTAACTATTTCTTCTCCAAAGCAAAATCTTTTTCTCTACAAACTATTCTCATTCTCAGAAATGGCACCAGTAGTCAAGATCATGTCCCAAACTGGGTTTGTGTACGAAAAGAACAACTTCGTTGCATTAGTAAACATAGAGATTACTGCTTATGAAGATTACCACAAAGTGATGGACTTCATTCGAATTTGTAAACTAAAGTATGCTATGCTGGAATCTCCTGTTATCTACTGTAAAATGGTTGAAGAGATATGTACCACTGTTGTCTAAAACTCAAATGACAAAACCATTACATTTTCTCTCAAAGGTACAAACTATTGCATAAATAGTGATATAATTTGTGCATGTTTTCAATTGCTTGAGAATAATACACTAAGCCTTGACACAGAAACAGATGTAAGTTCCATGCTCCGTTCTATGGGCTATGCTTTTGACCCAATCAAGCTAGGTGATGTCAGGAGAAAAGACCTCGGAAAGGAGTGGAGCTTTCTCTGTGATTATTTTATTAAGGTATTTTCTGGGAATATTAGTAATTTTGATGCACTGACTTATTCACTTGTAAACCTGTCATATACGCTGCTTAGTGATAAGTATCATAACTTTAGTGAGTATGTTATGTTTGAATTAGGTTATAAGCTAGGAAATATTAAGAAAAGGTCCAAAAACATATATTATGCTAGATTCTTTATGTTATTGGCTAACTTTGTTTCTGAAGATCTTATTGTTGAGAACCCAACCAACAAGCTTGATTTTTGGGTTCAAGAAAGAAAGGTTATTGCTGATTTGAACAGGGCACACCATCACAGTGAGGTCCCCCTAGTTTACATGCCAATCATGGAATTACCTTAGGTAAGTGAGGTAAATGTCTCTGTCTCAATTACTACTTCTCAACCACCTACTTCTTTGCCAACAACTGTGGCCATGACACCTATGACAGTGACCAAAAAGGTGCCTACCCAAGCCACAAACCCAAAAGTTTCAAAACCCAAGTCAAAGAAAGCCCCTCTAGTTTCTCTCAACAGAAGCTAGTTGTAAAACCCACTAAAAACCAAGAGGGGATTATGAAAGGAAGTGAGGCTGGTGAGGGACAGGGTGAATAGCAAAGAAGCCCTAAAAATATGGTTGGAGCGGTGAGTGAATCCAAGCCTAGCCACACTGCAGTTTCCCAACAAATAATAGTGATTAATAAGGACATTAGCTCATTGCTAGTTGCATCCTCCCAAAAGGATGTAACTATTGAACAAAGCTCTTAGCCAAGAGCACATGCCTAAAAGGTAAGGGACACAAGCTCATCCCAAACTTATGCCCGAAAGAAGAAATCCAAAACCATTGGGGATACACAGGGTGCACACACTGTGCCTACTGCATTCAAAGACTCACTACATGCACTATCTCAAAGTCAGGTTGATGTGGCTCCAATAAATGTGGAGTCACAGCCAAAATCTTAAATTATTGAAGCACCTAACACACCAAACTCTCCCACACTTTCACTGGATGTTGATATGATTCATACATCAATTCCTGATTCTCCATCTCTAACTCTCATGGAGAAGCCAAAAATCCAAGCAAGTGAGCATCATCTTTTAGATGATTTGATTGGCTTACTTGCCATTTCTTTCAGATTCTACTGAGAATACTGTGCCTAATCTCAAATCAATCACCACAGATTCTACAGTAGTCTCTACTCCAAACTCTATCATTTCTTCTATCTCGACGGATATTCATTCGTCGACTAGTGATTGTATCTCGACGGATGTGCTTAACAGCAGTCATCCGTTGAAACTTTCAACTACTATTTTGACGGATGTTCCTCATCCATTGAATATCACCGCACCACTTCAAACTTCAACAAATGTTACAAGTGCAGATGATCTAGTAGTTGTACAATCACTCTTAGGACTGAGGGAAGGGAGTGAATTGAGTGAAAGGTTGAGTTGCTCTCAGGAAAAAGGAGAGGAAAAGAGTGAAAAACTGCAAGTTAAATATTCCAGCTTGGCAAAAGTGATTGAGTGGAGTCCCACCTTAGTAGGTGAAGGTGAGGGTGTGAGGGTGGGAAGCCAAGGGAAGCCCTTGATGCAAAAACAGAGAGAACATGAGATAAAAGTAGGTACATGAGAGATAATGATGGAAACCATTGCTAGTGAGTCAATGAATGTCAGTGACGTAGAAAAAGAGAAACTGTTTCAACAAGAATATCAAGCTGTCATAGATTCTATCTCTTTGGATGCTGAGACATTTACTCATCTTGTTACAGCATATCAACTTTTGGCTGGACAGGGACATGAGGAGGCTGAGAAAAAACTCAACTTGGTGCACACTACTGCTTCTATGCAAAGGGCTAAGGATGCCATCACAGCCATGCCACCCACAACTAATGATGACATTGATTATGGAACTGGTGGTTCTGAGGTTCTATTTGAAGATGAAGATGATGATGAAGGAGATTCCATGGATATAGGGGGATAAGCAGGCCCTCGCTCTAGATCAAACATGCCATCTTTTATATTTTCCAAGACATGTGATGAGCACCATTTCTAATCCACTCAGTCTCATATCATTCAATAAACTCAGACAGCTCTTCAAACTACTACAAATGCCAATACCAAGAGACTTCTACAAGCACACTTAAACTCTCTCCAACTACATTAAATTCAATCTCTCAAACAAAATATGGATGTCACTGAGCTGAAGACAGAAATTGATCAAGTCAAGAAGGATGTTACTGACAGAGTAGATGCTAAGTTTCCCAACACAACCATGCTTAATATCAATAGACAACTAAGGAAAAATTCTGATCTAGCCAGCAAGGTGAACTCCTTGGACACAAGACTCAAAACCTTGGAAACCTCAATAACTGCAATCCATCTACGTCAAACCCAACAAACTCAGCTACTTCAGAAATTGGTGGCTACACAAACTTCTTCCTCCACTCAACTTGATGCTAACAAAAAGGGGGAGAAAGATATTATTCCAGTTAGTCAAGGGGAGTCAACAAGTGAGGGGGAGCAAGTGCTCAAAATTCAAGTAAGCAAAGTAATTATTCCAGCAATTACTTTCCGGAAGCCACCAGCCTTGGACATCATTGATCTGATCAAGATAGTAGCTGCTAAGTTGGAATCAAATGAGAAATCTAAAAAGCTTGATATTGGAGCAGTTGAGAAAGAACTGGATGACAAATGAAAGAAGATTGATGAAGAAATTCAAAAGAAATTTGGTCCAATTGAGAAGAAAAACAAGGTCCCTTCTCACTTCTCTCAGTTGAGACAAATTTCAATCAATGAAATGAGCCTAGGGAACTTAGAAAGGGGTCAACCCTCAACAATCAAGTTTCCAAAGGCCAGTGTGATTTTTAAGCCAAAAAGAAATTATCCAAAAACCTCAGACAAAAATCCACTGGACCTATCATATGAAACCCCTAGGCCAGATGAAAAGAAGCTACTTGAAAGGTCCATAGCTTTCTTCAAAGACCCTAGAGACTTAGTGCTAAACAAAAGGATTATTAAAATCTATAGAAATGGTAAACTGATATATGTAGTGGCTGGACCTCCATAATTTGCAGAGGCTAAGAGAGAGGAAAAGGTGAGGCTCAAATAACAACACAAGCAAGCTGCTTTAGAAGCCAAGAACCAAGCTAAGAAGCCTGCAATCACAGAAACTATTTTGCCAACTGAGAATCTGGGTGAAGAAAAGAAAGAAGAACCAAAGCAGATAAAAAGGAAGTTTAGATACAAGATGCATGCAAAGAGGAAGATAAATTTTGATGAAGATAAGAAAGACTACATGCCAGCCCAACCTACAACCTCAAGCCAATCAACCATACCTACTGTGAAGGAGGCTGAATTCAAGGTTGATGCCAACATCACCTTTCATGGTGATCCTGTTGTTCCAAAGGATGAACCTATAGATTGGGACAGCTTGCCTCTTCCTGATCTAAACCTCCTCATCTTTGCTAAACAAAGGAATATAAAAGAAAGAGTGGTCAAAACAGTCAAGCCTACCAAGCTCAAATCCAAGCAAGTGGACAAACCCAAACCTACTGTCAACAAAGGAGATCAACTCTTCATATGTGACATCAAATAATTTTCAGACATAAATCTCTATATGGATGAGCTTGAAGAAGTCAGATCTATTGGTGCCTCAAGCATCTTCCAGAGAGACCAGTCTTCAGGTACAAGGGTGGTAAAGAAATTACATGGCCACTTCACAAAATTCTCAATGAAGGCTATTCAACTGTAGTGACTATCTTCTCGTCAATCAAGAAAGACTTTGGATTCAACATAGTAGCCAAGAAAATGGTATTAAACAAGATTGAGGAGATAAGAAATAGCTGAAGAGGACCAAATGCACTCCCAAGAGTATTGACTATTCCCTTCACTGGAGATAGAGTGCATTTGAGGCCATACTAGATCATGGAGTTCAAGGATTAAAAGAACATTAGAAGATTTTTTCAGATTGGAAGATCAGCTAAAGATTTCAAGCAATGAAAGTCTAAAAGAAATACATGAAAAACTGGATCTAACAAATAATGAAGAATCAGAATTTTACAGACAACTCCAAAACCAAATTGAAGAGAATGATGTAAAGCTGGGAAAGAAGCCAAAGCAATCAAGGAAATGATCTTAATCTGCTCAGTCTAGAGGAGCACCTTGAAAATGATTTGTAAGACACTCTACAAATCTTTCTTTGTCAAAATTTTCAATAAACTGCAGCACTTGAAATTTTAATCTACTGTATTTCATTCTGTATTCATAAAGTGTTTTATTATAATCAAGTTTCTCTTAATTTATGGCTACAATTCTAGTAGACATAAATTGGGGGAGATTGTTAGAAATATGTTGTGTACTTGATGATAACTTGAACAAAACACCTAGTAGATTTTAGTTAAATAATTTTGTAGCTTTCAACGGTTGATCATTTTCAACATCCGTTAAATGAGTAGCTTATGTAACAATAAGACTAGTAGCACATTTCTGCATACTTGGATAGCTTAGTGAACTAGATGTTGTAGATTGTCCAAGTTATGTTAACTACTAGATTGATATGTAAGATAGGATGGTTAATTGTAAATATTAGATGCCTTATAATCTTGTGTAAATGAAGTATAGTTAACTATCAAGAAGACAATCTCAACGGATGATTTACAAAGCTTCAATGGATGATCAACATAAATCTCGACGGATGATCAACCTGAGTTTCAACGGATGATCAGACAAAGTTACAACGAATGATCAATCTAACGGATGTTCAAATTCAAAAGAGCAGTTGATAGTGACTTGACAGTCACATGCGTTGGTTGTATGCAAATGGAATGTGGCATCCTGTTTGAAGGTTTTAGAGAACAAAAGAAGCATTTCCATTTTCATTTCCATGCGAAACTGAAGATATTCAAAGATGCTGGAAAGAGAAGTGAAGAAGCATGATATTAGACCAGAACCATTTTATCTTATTTGTTTGTCTTTTTATCATGTAACTTGGTAATATATAAACTAAGTGTAGCAAGTTGAATAAATACGAAGAATTCAAGTTAGTAAGCAAAAACTAGAGAAATAGAAAATGCACAATCTATAAAAAATTTCTCTGTAGTTCTTGTTGTTCAACTTGTAAGAAGCTGTGTACTATTTATATCACAGAGTTCTCTACTTAATATATATCTCTGGTGGAAAAGTTCAATTCACCAGAAAGTTTTTAAATACTTGTAATTAATTGCTTTGTGATTTGGTTTCTGCTATATTCTTATTCCGCACCATTGTAAATGAAACACAGTTATTTATTTGTAAAAGAACTGTTCTTAAAACCAAAAAGAAGCCAAAATTACATTCAACCCCCTTTTGTAATTCTTGTTTAGATTGTTTGGGAATAACAATTACCATCCCTCCCCAATGGCAGAAAACCCCTCTCCTTGACTATGGGCTTCGATAGCAACCTCGTATACTCCGCTTCAGCCTCTGGAGTAGAAAACCTCGGCCTCACACCTCCAACACTTGACGAATCAGTGGTGTTGCTTCTAACTTGAGTCCTTGCTCTCTTTGGTGCCATGGAATTTGAATAAGTTGAAAAAAGAGAAGTGTTTACGAGAGATTTAGAGTTTGAGAATTGAAAAGTATGGTGGAGATGATTGTGTATAAGTGTATGTATATATAGGGATTAAGAATTAGGTTTAGAATAGAAGTGGGATAGATTATGGAATTAGTGGGAGTAATGGGGTGATTGGAATTGATTTGGAGAAGGAATTAAGGGAAGCGGGGGAGGGAAATTCGGCTAGAGTTTGTATTTTCTTTTGATTTTTCGTTTTTCTATTTTTTTTTCCTACACAAGTGCAGCGCGGCCGCCTCTCCAGGCAACGCGGCCGAGCCGTGTTTCTGGAATTCCAGCACAACCACCCTGCATTTGGGCGCGGGCGCGCGTAGTTACTGGAGTTTTCAGTCCGGCCGCCCCGCATCTGAGCGCGGGCACGCCGTGCTTCTGTCAAAACACCCTATTTTCACTATTTTTCTGATTTTTTTTGTATTTTCTTCTTCTTTTTCTTCCTTCTTTCTCCTACTAATATACAACAAGCTTGGGTTGTCTCCCAAGAAGCGCATGGTTTACGTCGCTAGCTTGACATAGAATCCCGAGATCAAATGGAAAATAAAGCGACACTAACCACCTCACGGTTTGCGTATTCCCATAGTAATGCTATAATCGCTGTCCATTTACCTTGAACGCTTGGCCTGGATCATTCTCAAAAATCTCCACTGCTCCATGTGGAAACATAGTTTTGATAACAAAAGGCTTTGACCATCTCGACTTCAATTTCCCAGGAAAAAGACGGAGACGAGAGTTGAACAAAAGAACTTGTTGCCCCGACACAAATGATTTGAGCACTAGAACCCTATCGTGCCACCTCTTGAATTTCTCTTTATACATCTTGTTGTTCTCATATGCTTGAAGTCGAAACTCATCGAGCTCATTCCATTAAATCATTCTTTTCTTACCAGTTGCATCCATATCAAGGTTCAATTTTTCAAAGCCCAATACGTTTTATGCTCTAGCTCCACAGAAAAATGACATCCCTTACCAAAAAACAATTGAAACAGTGACATGCCTAGCGGAGTCTTGTATGCCATCTGATACGCCCAAACAACTTCATCTAGCTTCAAAGACCAATCCTTCCTCGATGGACATATAACCTTCTCTAGAATATGCTTGATCTCTCTGTTAGATACCTCGGTTTGACCATTAGTCTGAGGATGATAGGCTGTAGCAATGCGATGATTCACATTATATTGTTGCATCATAGCAGTTTTCAGAAATGTGATCCCTTGTCACTGATTATGACTCTTGGAGTTCCAAATCTTGTGAATATCTGCTTATGAAGAAAATTAAGCACTACCTTCGCATTGTTTGTCAGAAAAGCTTTAACTGCAACCCTTTTCGAGACATAATCAACCGCTAACAAGATATACTGATTATTGCAAGATGACAAAATGGCCCCATGAAGTCAATTCCCCAAACATCGAAGACCTCAACCTCGAATAGCACATTAAGAGGCATCTAATCCCTCTTGGACATATTACCAACACGCTGACAGCGATCACACTTTAAAGCGAACCGATGCGATCCTTAAACAATATAGGCCAGAAGAATCCTGTTTGAAGGATATGAGTTGTTGTCTTTTCTCCACCATAGTGGCCTCCATAAACAGTCGAATGACAGTCTCGCAAGATACCATCCGTCTTGCTATACGGAATATATCTCCTGATGATTTGGTCAGCTCCTTGCCTAAACAAAAATGGCTCATCCCACATGTACCACTTCACTTCATGAAGAAACTTCTTCCTTTGAGAGAAGACTAGTTTGGAGGCATAATATTTCTCAAAAGGTAGTTCGCAATGTCTGCGAACTTCAGTTCTTCCTCTTGCACCTCAAACAACTGCTCATCGGGAAAAGACTCATTGATCAATGTCTGTTAGGTCCTGAATTATCATGGAACGAAGGTTGAATACGATAATCACTAAATTAAAAAATTATTTCAAATCTTTTGCGGATATAAAATTTAGTGCTCGGTTAGTGGTTTCGTGTTCTTGAGAGAAATGGTGTTCGGAAAAATAAAATGAGGAACACAAGATATTCGGGGAAATATATTTTTATATATAAATCCCCGAGGGGTGTTGCTACACTCCGGTAAATAAATTAACCGGCTACAATCTAAGAATAACAAAGTTCCTAGCTTCTACCAAGATTTACAAATCAAATTTTATACAATGATCTAGCTTTTGTTTGTACTAGGATTTAATTACCGGGTAACGTTTATAATGCCCCTAAGAATATACAAGAGTTAACATTATAACGTTACTCCAGTGAGAAGTTAAACAGCTAAACAAAAAGCTTGAGCTTCTCTGTAAATTCTTTGATGCAAATCTTCAGCTCTTTTTGGGAGAGAAGATGAACAGAACTAATCCAATTGCTGAATCTGATATGCTGCTTGTGTAGACTTTTTATCAATAATGTGTGGCTGAGGAGAGAGAGTGATCAGGGAATATTCTTTTGTAA
Organism: Apium graveolens; assembly: GCF_009905375.1. NCBI lineage: Eukaryota > Viridiplantae > Streptophyta > Magnoliopsida > Apiales > Apiaceae > Apium > Apium graveolens. Next base: position 262,125,785 of record NC_133649.1, on the reverse strand, counting down.
CCTGCGACTAACAAGAATAAATAACTAGCGACTAGCTTAATTACAACCTGTGACCAACTTAATTTACACTAACTAGCGACTACATTGTGGTAACCTGCGACCAATTAAGAACAAGTACAATATATGTACTTAACTTAATTTGGTTGATAAATCAACCTGCGACCATATATGGTCTGGTTTCTTATTTTCCATTTTTCTTTTTCTTTTGTTTTTTTCTTTTTATTTTTGTTTTTATTTTTGTTTTCCTTTTTTTGTTTTTTGTTTTTTATTTTTTGTTTTTTTTTCTTTTTCTTCTTTTTTGTTTTCTTTTTGTTTTCTTTTTGTATTTTCTTTTTCTCTTTTTTTTTTATTTTTTTTATTTAAGTTTAAATTTTAACTAAATTAATTTATAAAATAAACTTAAATATAACTTATATAAATAAACTAATTTAGATTTATAAAATAAACTTATTTATAGTTTATAAAATAAATTATTTTAAGTTTATTAAATAAATTATATTAAAGTCCATTAAATAAATTTATTTAATTTAACAATTAAAATTTGAGCTTCGCTAGTCACTCGAGCAGTTTAGCTGTATACTCCGCGCTCCTCTTCTCGTACTTTAACAGATAAACGTTCAATCCAAGTACGTTCCTCAACTTAACAATTCTTCTATAAATAATACCCAGATTCCTTTCACGAGCTGTTGACGCCTAGTGTAACTGGTCTGGTTCACAGATGACTAACCCCGATTCAGGTCTTCGTATTATAGCCTTGATAACATTGTTATGCTTGCAACAACTTTATCGCTTCGAACATTGACTGTCAATAAACAACTATACTTTCATTGGAATCATTTCTGGTACTGTAGACAACGTCTTCATTGCTACTACAATCTTGAATACTTCATTCACTGTTCTTCACCGACGCTTGAACATATAAATGAACTCATGTTAGTGAGTATAGCTTCAAGACTGCAGTTGTCTTCTTTAAACCTCGGTCTATACCCTGTCTTCAATTCTTCAGATTCCTATGCTTCATACACTGTCTATCTTCAATCAATGCCAATACACTGAAATCTTCTGGTAGCACTTATACACTGAATCTTCATCATTTCTGAAACCCTGAAAGTCATTAATCTTTATTCTTCACTGAGGCATGATCATATTACTGAACTTCTTTCAGTGACCTATAAACAAACTTCAAGCTCTCTTCTAATCCTTTGATTCTTTGTATTTTCCTTGTCTTCATTTCTTCCGATTTCTTGTGTAGTCGTAGTATTATTAACCTGTCTTGTTCTAGTATTGTTCTCGTGTTGAGTTATTACGTAACTGTTCATACATCTACGCAGTATCACCAAAAATCTCCCCTTATTTGATTGTTAAACCTAACAAACAAATTAAATAGAGAGGATAACTCAACTAACAACTAGAAAAAGTAAAGTGCCAGGACTTGTAAATATTGCTACTGATTTTATGGATCAAATTCAGTATTTCCAGATTTCTCGAGTAACTGAAATGAAAGATGCTTGTTCCTCTAGCACTTAACTGATCTTCAAGTAGTTTTATCTTCATTTCCTTGGTTCTTCAAATCTCTGCCAGATAATACTTCTCAGTCTTGAAGTAATCGTCAGCAACTTCTTTTGTATAACCATATTTCCTGATGAGAAGCGCATATCTCTCTTGCTTCTCCCCCTATGAGAATGAACTGCTTAAAGGAGCTCACCTTCGTCTACCATCTCTCCTATACAATAGGATCAAAAGATAAAAACTAATGGTACTCCCCTTTTGGAAAACATCTTCTCCCCTTATGAAGAATAGTGATGAACCAAACCACTTCTTCTGATTAGTAGAAAATCATCTTATGTTTACCACCTCTCCCATACAATAGGATTTGTAGTTATAAAAAACAATGGTGTGGTGTAGTGTACATGTGCTTTACCTTTTTCCACCTACCCATTATTTCTCCCCATTAGTTGAGTAATCCTCCAAACTATTATATAAACTTTTTTCTCCCCCTTAGAGACAGAATGTATACTGTTGTTTGAAGGAGTTCTCATGTTTTACTTGGTTGGAAAAGAAATAACAAGTCATAGTCAGATCAACCATGTCCCTTTAAATTCTACAAGAATGACTTCACTATTGATCATCATGTTCACTCTCAACTCCTTATACCTTCCAAATGTGATATCACCAATTGTTACCAATTGTTATGTCTTAACTGGTTAGGTCCCGAAGTATTCTAAACCAATCTGTAAATGTTAGGTTCCTAAGAGTTAGGTTCTAATCATAAACAGATTCGAGAATCGAAGTATCAAGAACCATGTTTAGGGTTAGGGAATGGGATATGATGTTTCTCTTTCTTCCTCACTGTGAGTGTGTAATTCTATTTCGTGTACCTCACATATGTTTCACTCTTCTCTCCACTCTTGTTTACACTCATTCTCACAAGTGTTTCACTCCTCTCATAGCTCCAAAATCCAGCTGTACCTGCAAGGAAAATCACCTTAGCCATCCTTAAGGAGGTCACAGGTGGTGCAATGGGAGTTCGCAAATCCCCATCCTTGTTAGACTCATCAGATGAATCAGAGTCATAATCTTCAATTTTCTAGTTTCCCTTTTAGGGTTCCATATTTGAACTAGAGGTAAACAATGATCCAAATAATTTAGCATAAAGATCAAAGTTTCCTTCTAATGTTTGTGAACACATTTCCTTGTGACTCATCAGGTAAATCTGAATCATTGTCAACAAGTTTCCGATCTACACCTATGTCAGATCCAGTATCTGCAGATGTATCCAAGGGATTTAAGCCTGGGGAGGTAGACACTGACCACTGACATATGGCTATTGGATCAGTATCCTCTCCTAACACCTGTAAATGCAATTGGTCCATTAAAGAACCTTGAACAATCGGATCTGACCGTAAAATGGTCAAAACTCTTGTTTCCGTAAATTCTTCCTTTGTGTGTGTAACATATCCTTGTGCATCAAGAATTGTTTATGTTTGAGGTGGTGATATTATATCGGATACCCTGGCCAACAGGAGAATTTCAATAGACGCACCCTGTTGAGAGGATGAATCTAGTAACTGTTTCCGTGCCTCTTCATCCATTACATATTTTTGAGAAGATGTATGGGGGCTAGCAGTTACTTCGGTTTAAATACTAATCATCTTTGTAGGAGACAAAGCTGCTAGGTTGACTTCAGAACCTTCCTTCTGTGGTGGACAAAGGAACTTTCTCCCTTACACTCATTCATACTTCATTTTAGTGGTAAGAGAGTGTTGGTTGGTTCTATTTCTGTGTTTTTCTTTACAGTCTGGGATAGAATTTGTGGGTTTTCAACCTCATGACTATCAATGAAAGAAGGCCATTGGAGGCTGAACCTGTATCACAGAACATATGGCAATATAGATAAAATACACTTAAGATCTATAATGAATGAAAATTATGCATTTAATCTTTTGAGAGAAATGATGTACAATAGTGATTTCAAAAGATTTTAATGAAATAAACAATCACCACTGTAGAAAGAATTTTGATTTTCTCCTAAAACTATTCAAGTGCACAATCTGTTTTTATGCCTAAAAAGGTAAATGATTTGATAAGACACATGCTGATGATCCAGAAGTATTAAGAAGAGAAAGAAAGATTTAGTCTTTCAATAGAATGAGTTTTTGTAAAGGCATTGATCACTTAGGGTAAAGTCTAAGCAATTCTCATTCATGTCAAAAGCTCCATAATCTATCTTTATAAAATTATCATCAACAAAATTGTTTATTTATAAATAATCTTAAAAAGAATGATTATGCTGCTGATTTTAAATTATAGTGAATCTTTCAGGTATAACAACTCATATAAATTCACTAGAACTTAAAATCTCATAATTATTTGCAACAAAATATTTATAATATTTTATTAACTGATACTTCTCAAGTATTTTGGATACCAATAATTATATGTTGCATCCTACTTTAATATAATTTAAGTCATAAAACTGATTTGACATTGAATTGTCTAACATCATAATTCAAGTATATTAAAATAAGATATCAATGAATTAAATACCAACCATCTATCAAATAGATATTAGCACTCAATTTCATATTCTATACAATTGTTAACTCCTAACAACTGTAATATCTCAAACAATATTGATTCGATAAATAAAGCAACAATAACCAACATTGTCTTACTTGCAATCTTAGAAAATCATTCTAAGTTCTATATACTTTGATCCACTGATTATTGCATCTATTATCAAAGTTTTTAGGAATTTTATATTAGTATAAGTGACTGAGGATAAGCATTGATTACTTAGATTACTTAGAGGAGTTCTAAGTATTGTCACAAATACTAACACTTCACAATTAGTTCATAGTTAAACTCTTAACTAAGTATCATTAACAAATATAAGTCAAGAATTAGCACACAACTAATCATGCTACAATCATGATTCTGATTTCAGTGAATTCTTGAGATATAGACATTGCTAAATTCAATAAGACCAAAATCTCATAATTAACTGGAGAGGACCAAGGATTTTGACGGGAGTGCTTGGACCACTTTCGAGCCCGGATGGGGTATTTCTTCCAATGACTCTGTTTTCGGCAACCCGACTCTTGCTCTCGAGTGGTCGAGAAACTACATTACTCCTCCCGACCTCTTATTCGTGTCCTCTGGTGAGAAACTCCTCGAGGCTAAGATGTTGTGAGCTCATGCCCTCTATCAGGTATGTTTCTATTTGTGCAAATTTTCCCTTAAGTTCTCTTTTTCTTAGAACTTAGAAAATATTATTGGAATCACTTATTGGGGGCTCGGCCCTTCTTAATTAAACTTGTAATATCCCATATTTTCAGATATTATTATTATTATTTGAAATTGTTTATGTGATTTTATATGAATTTAGTGAATTATCTGGTAATTGGAGTTGATGTTTTGGATGTTTATATGTGATATTCTGTGAGTATTCTAATTATTATATGTCCAAAATAAAATATAGATAATTGTGATATTTTTCTGGTAATTTTTGGACTGTTATATGATTTTATAATAATTTATGTATTTATTAATTATTTTCTGAGTAATTATAAAACTATTTTATTACAAATGGACCGGGACCCCACCGGGACTATTTCTGGACTATTTTTGGACTATTATATGAATAATTTTTGGACTGTTATATGATAATTGTTTTTCAAAAATAAACGGACCAGGACCCCACCGGGACGTCAAACCCCACAAAATCCATGTTTTTTATTTTTATAAAATCATCCGTATTTCAAATACCCAATATTTCTGCATCTTTGCATTATTCGCAAATTTCGGGAAATTTCAATAAAAATTTATATTTTATCGCTTTTAAAATTATTCCCTGTAATTATTATTTTGGGGCTTAATTATTCTAATTAGGGGATAAAAACACCCTAAATTGATTTTGGGATATTAATATTTCAGAAAATATAAGTAGCCTATTAATCCTTTTATTTATTTTTATTTTTATTAAAAACAAAAATCAAGAACATTTTTGGGGGTAAAATTTCTTCAAGAACAAAGATTTGATGATTCTGGGAGTTCTAGGAAACCAAATCAAACGTTCTACATACCAAATTGATCCTTGTTTCGAGCCCGTTTTATTAGTACCAAAATCACGATCTGAGAGTAAGTATTGTGAAAAATCGATTTTGTGTTCTTGAACTTGGAATTCATTTTTGATTCTTGGGTACTTGTTTGTTGTTTTTGATGATTGATAAATGTTCCTGGTATCATAAGAAATGATTTAGCACTTTATTTTGCTGATTTTGATCAAGAATTGATTAAGTTCGAGTTTATCATTTTAACAGTTTTTTTTTAAATCGAATTTGTGAATTTTTCTTGTGTTTTTTGATGTTTATAGATCATATGAATAGATTATAAACAGTTTAAGCTTTAATTTGGTAGTTAAAACATCGAATTTGGTGTTGAATTGATCAAAAAGGAGGTATGGCCAGATTTTTACTTGAGCTTGCCGGAAAAGATGGTGATTTTGGCTGGGAATAGGATTCTGGAGGTTCTGGGTTGCAGTTGTGGTGATCATTAGCTTCAGGGATTGTAGTTGAATGAGTTTAAGCCAAAAACCCCGGTTCAAAAACCGGCTGTTTTGATTCCCAGGGAGCTACCGGAACTCGGCCGAAGTTGGGGCTCACCTGCCGAATTCTGGAAAAACCCAGAACTCCAGCGGTGTTCTTCCCAACCCGCCTGGGTTCTTGGTGACCCGGTTGGTCGACCCATTTCGACCCAGGTTTAATCCTTCAAATTGCAAATTCTGTTTAAACAAATGTTTTTGCAGTTTATTTTTATTTATTTTTATCAAAATTCTATTTTTGTAAATTCCAAAAATCCTTTTAATTTCCAGATATTATTTAGTTAATTATTTATTAATTAACTGAATTCTTTTAAATTCCCAAAAATTATTTTATGTTATTATTTTCAAAAAATACAGATTTGTTTTTAATTATATATAATTTATTTTAGTTAATTATTTATGGATTTAATTGATCGATTAATTCATTTAATCAATTAATTTTATTTATAAATAGTTAAATAAAATATAATTATTTATAATTAATTCAAATAATTCCTAAAAATTAATTTTAACTTTTAAAATCATATTTTTGTATTTTAAAAAAAATCAATTAATATTATTATTAATTGATTTATTCCCGTTTACTTCTTATTTTATTCGTAATAAATACACCGTTCATCCGTTTAATACGAAACGAACGCGTACAGATTCAGAAAAATATTCCGCTTTCAATAGAAATACTTTCGAGACCCAAATTCTTTTGTTTCTAAAGGTCGCTTGTTTTATGAATCGTTCTGAGTCGATTTTGATCGATAAATCATATTTTCGACCCAATTTCAGTTTTAAACGTACCTAGTAGAACCTTTTGACGAACTGAGTCATATATGATATGAATTATGTGATACGTGGATTATGTGCTTACGAGTTATATGAATTACATGTGTATGTGGGTCAATGGTCTTGTATTTAACTGTCTTCTTTATGTGCGGCTATCGTATGGGTGGACATTAGGGTTTTGACGTGCAGTTCGTCGAGAAAATATCGTTTAGACGATTAAAAAGTTAACCTCTAATTATAGATACGAGTCTTTTAAGATGATCAGGACCAGATGGATTGGATGAAGACTAAAGTTGAATAGTATGGAATATTGGAGTGTAGCACTACATGAGCAGTAGACGAGAGATTTAGCGGAAGTAAAAGACGGTGATGCCTTGAGATGCCAGACTGAGATAATTGTGTTATTGCGAGTGTGACTAACTGCAAAAAATCCAAAGGCATGTATCCCTATCATCACTTATTGTTCAAGTGATATTTATTTTAAATCTTCTTATGAAAGTATTGTTTTCCCTATTCTCAGTTCAAGATAAATAAATATTTTACATATTACTGTATTAAAAATTCTGTTTATTCAAGTATTCGTCTGCTATTCTATGTTGAGAAAGTGATTTGGTTGCAAATATTCCTACCCAAGTAAATGGGGGAATAAAATTATTTCGGGTGTCGATTATTATGACCCCTTCTCAATAAAAGGTTTTAAGATTGGATCATAATTGCATAAGTGACCGGGACGGACGCTCTAGTGGAGGGCTATTTCTAAGTGTCATATGGAATATTATGACATAATTTTTGCCACAGGCAGGTATATTGCCTTTAGTTTGAGTACTCGTGTTTTTGGGGTCATGTTTCTACGAATCATGACTCAGTGCTATCACACGAGCTGATCAGCATGTGATAGTACGCCCGTCGGAGAATGATCCCAATCTAAATTATCATATCATTTTTGATATTCATAGAATAAATGATTTAGCAAACTATTTCTGTTTCTGTTTCTATTTTGAATAAAAGGTGAGATGCCGTTTTAATTCAGTTTCTGCTTGATGTGGATATTTAGGTTGTTGTTAAATATCAAAGGTGGTATTAGTATAGATGATTAATTTTGACTTCAGTATGGGATGTTGTGAGCATCAAAGTTCATATTGATATCTAATTTGATATGACAACAACATGAGTATTAATATCAAGAGTTCGGTTTTCAATAAAGTTTATGATTCATTCCATAATCATTGTTTAATGTTGATGTTGTTTACGATATTTTCATAAACACTGTTTTACGAGTTTTATTCTCGTTAAGATCTAAAGTATTGTTGAATACAGTGAGAAACAATTATCCGATTCTTTAATAAATTTTTTGTTTCAGCAATTATGATTTTAAAATGTTCTGCGCTATTGCAGATGTCAGTTTTATATTAAAACAACCATATATATATTACAATGATCTTGCTGAGCATTTCTTCCGCTCATACTTTCCTATTTTCAAATTTAACCTCTAGTGAGGATTAGCTTGCGCTGTTTAGCTGTGTAATTCGAGGAAGCAAAGAAGAACCTTTTGGATGGTGGTTGGTCCAGGATTTGCGGACTAGTATAAGTTTTATTGTATAAAGTTGTTTACATTATACTATATTATAATTGTGTTATTTTATAGTTGGGCCTAGTATGCTTCTTTTTGAAGTTATACTAGTGGGTTAGTATTGAACTAGAATTGGGTAAAAAGAGTTTTAAAAGAAAGTGAAAAATTTATTGGTGGAATTTGGAATTCTTGTTTCTATAACTGTAACTTTAAAAGATCTTGGATTAGTTTGGGGTCATAAATGATAAATATCTTCCGCTGGCATTTGTATTTTGATTCAACAGGTTGATTTGGATTGAGGTTTCATAGTGACGACCAAATCCTTTGACCCCAGATTTGGGGGCGTTACAAAACTCATATTTTCTTTGTCAGGCCAACGCCTATTTCGCAGCTTCCTCTAATCAGGCTGTGAAATTGAGAGGCGACTATAATGCATTATAGGCTTCCATGAAGCATATGACTATCTCCTCAGGGGAGTGGGAGTCTAAGGCCCATGAGGTGGAGGGCAAGCTTGCCATCATGGAGAAGATATATGCTAGCTTGAAAGAGAAGAGGAAGAAGGAACAGAAAGACCTTGAGGCTTGTTATCACAGATCCACCAGGTTCACCACGATGACGAGATACGTCCTATTAACTTGGCAATAGGTTGGAATAGGGGCGTCAAGGATGCTCAAGACGTATGGCCGGATGTGGTTGATCCAAGCCTTCTATCTTGCCTTTGGGAGCTACCTGTCATGGACTTATCTGGGCAAGCTTTTGGATCCGTTCCCTTGACTTCTAACATGAGGCCCTAATCGAGCTCTAGTCACTCGGGTTCCGGATCAGGCTCTAAAGGCAAAGCCCCCTCGGGTAGCCCCAGGTCCAGGGCATCCCTTCGAGGGAAGATGAGGGAGCCTATTACATAGAGCAGTGGTTCTTTTTCTGAGGAAGGCTCGGATGGCGAGGGGGAAGACTCGTCTGATGAGTGAATGATGTGGCCTTGCATGGCCTTGATTGCCATATATGGCTTTTATTTTCAAGACTTATTAATTTGAACCTTATTGGTCTGTAACCTATTAGTCCTTCGGGAATTTAACTTATAATCCTTCGGGATATTTTATCTATGTACTACGTTTAATTTCATTTCATACTTGTCTTTTATTTTCGACATTTGGTCCTTCGGGACTTGCATTCTTTAGATGCTCGTACTTAAATAAATTGGTAGACAAGATGATAGAGAGAAACTTGCATAAATAGATAATATCTCTAATAAATGGGTTCAACCCTTACATAAGATGGTTTCTTCGACCTTTTTTATAAAACTAATACTAAGTACTAGGAATATGTAGTGAATGTCCTAAACATAATAAACCTTCTAGTTCGAAGCATGCCAAGTGCGAGGCACTTCATCACTATTCTGGGTCTCTAACTTGTAGGATCCTCATCCTAGTGTCTTCCTGACCTTATAAGGTCCTTCCCAGCTGGGGGATAGCTTCCCTCTCTCCCCTACTCCTGATGCCTCAATCTTCCTTAGAAACAAATCTCCCTGTTGAAAGAACCTTTCTTTAACTCGTATATTGTAATAGAGGGAGGCTCCTCGTAGATGCTCTGCATTGCGGGCGTTGGCTTCATCCCTGACCTCATCAATGAGATCGAGAGTGAGCCTCATTCCTTCTTCATTTGTCTCTGGCTCATAAGCTTCGATCCTAGGGGATCCATGAGTGATTTCAAGGGGCACCACTGCCTCGGCTCCGTAAGCCAGCATGAATGGGGTCACTTCAGTTGTCACTTTGCAGATGGTTTGATATGCCCATAGTATAGGCAACAGTTCATCTACCCAAGTGTTTCTCAAGCTTTCAACCCTCTTCTTAAGTCCATTAAGTATGATTCTGTTAGCAACTTCCGCTTTCCCGTTTGCCTGAGGATGTGCAATGGAGGTGAAACGAAGTTCTATGCTGTTATCATCGCAATACTCTCTAAACTTTGCATTATCAAATTGTTTCCCATTATCCGTGACAAGGATGCATGGGATTCCATATAGGCATATCACATTCTCCCAAAGAATTGGGTAATTTGCTTAGTGGTTATCTTGGCTAGTGCCTTAGCCTCAATCCACTTTGTAAAGTAGTCTATGGCTACCACAATGAACTTCCTATGTCCCGATGCCATAGGAAATGGTCCAAGTATATCCATTCTCTACTTTGCAAAAGGGATGGGTGTGTTGATTGATGTAAACCTCTCTGGGGACTGTCGTACTATCAGAGCATGCCTCTGGCATCTGTCGTATTTCTTCGCATAAGCCTTTTCATCGGCTAGCATAGTTGGCCAGTAGAACCCCAATCGACTTATCTTGTGAGCGAGGGCCCTGCCCCCAGGTGTTGTCCATAAATCCCTTCATGGGCTTCTTTAAGTCTTCCTTTACTTCAATAGGTCTTAAGCACTTTAAGCACGGAATAACAAAGGACCTTTTGTAAAAAAGTCCTTCAATCAACGAGTATCTTAACGCTCTATCCGACAGCTTGTGTGCCTCCTGGGCATCATCGGGGAGCTACCCAGTTTCTAAGTGGGTCTTGATTGGGTCTATCCAACAGCTTTCCACACCAACCAGTGCTATCAGATTTATGACATGAATAGTAGGGGTCTTCAAGACCTGGAAGTAAATACTTCTCGGATAGTTCTCGATTTCAGATGAGGAAAACTGAGACAAGGCATCCGCCGTAGTGTTCTCCTCTCTCGGAACATGTTCTGCGTACCATTCATCGAACTGAGTCAGCATTCCCTTTATGACTCTCAGTTACTTGGCCATAGTATCATTCTTGGCCTCAAACTCCCCAGTAACTTGAGCAACTACAAGTCTTGAGTCTCCGCAGACCTTCAGGTTTTTGGCCCTCACGGCTCTAGCCAAGCCTAAGCCAGCTATCAATGCTTCATATTCTGCTTCTTTGTTCGCAGTTGGGAAGTCCAACTTCAAAGCATATTCAATCATAAACTTATCAGGGTTTGCAAGACTAGGCCTGCACCACTAGATTTTATTTTGGATTCTCCGTCAAAATGGAGAAACCAATACTCTTTTAAGGTTGTTTCTTCATCCTTCTCCTTTTCTCCTCCTTCTGGGATTACTATCTCTTGCCCCTCGACTTCTTGGTCGTTAACAGTACATTCGACCAGAAGTCTGTTAAGGCATGAGCCTTGATGGCCGTTCGAGGCTTGTATTTGATATCAAATTCTCCTAACTCAATCGCCCACTTGATGAGCCTTCCACTAGCCTGCGGGCTATGAAGGATGTTCTTCAAAGGTTGGTCTATTAGGACTTCGATCTTTTGAGCCTGGAAGTATGGTCTCAACTTCCTCGAGGTTGTGATGAGAGCAAGTGCACACTTTTTCATGGTGGAGTAATTCAATTCTGCTCCATGGAGCACCTTGCTTACATAGTATAGAAGCTTCTAGAGCTTCTGCTCTTCCTTCACGAGAACTACACTCACGGCTTGTTCAAAGACCGCGAGGTACTGTGGCGCCCTCCAAACCCGGGTTGGAAGTTTGGGGTCCACAACACATATACAATATATAAACCTGTATATGAAATATTATTTGCAATGACCCTGCTTTACATAACCACGGATCGCAATAGGTTAAAGTATAAAAACAAGCCACAACCTTAACTTTTATTACAACGTACCAAATCCCAACTAATTTAACTTACAACTGATAATGAGATTACTCTTACAATCTTACTATCTCACTACTGTGATAAGCTCCTGCTAGCTCGATCCAATATAATCTGGAATCCTAGCTCGCACTTTGGACTGAAGAACTTCACTATCATCCATATCCTTCTTAACTGTAAAACATATAAAAAGATTCGCAAGAGTGCTAACTAGCTCAGCAAGTCATATTATGAATAACTGAGGTTAAACAATGATCAAACGAGATGATTCAAAGGAATCAAGTTTCTTGTTAAACGACTAATAGAATTGGATATTTATTTTGAGTTTTTTTAAAACCAAGGTTAGGTTGCTGATCAGTCACACACTAACCCCGAGCAAAGCATACAGCACTGCTCTAACTACTGGATCCAAGGCACACATTGGCCTAACTTGACCATTGATATGGTCTGACCACGAATCTGGTCTACATAAAGAAAACTATCCAATTCTAAAGCAGTTCAATATGATAAACAATATAATTCAATAAAACCAGATCATAATCAATAACAATAAAACATTTGTATAAGAGCATGGTGAAAATTCATGGGTACTAAAAGGGTATATCAAAGTATATAAAAGAAGTGGCCCCCAGCGGGTAGGATAATCGGGTATTAGATGAATAATGTTTTTACCAGGTTTTAGTGCTTTTAGGTCACAAGGTATGGTTGAGTATAAAAGTTTCTGTATGTTTAAACAATTCTGTTCCAGTGTTTGGTATATGATGGATATATATTTGTGGAGCAGTATCGTGTTTGTCTGGTTTAGTATCTAGTAAATCAACAAGAAATGATTCACAAAGAATAAGGCTTACGGCTCAAAGATCAAGTGATGTGGCTCAGGTTCAAGGCTGAAGGATTCAAAGTATTTCCAATATAAAACAGAGCTATATTGAATATTAGCAATATATCTCAAAAGAATTTAGAAATATTTGTAATATATCTCGAGAAAGGTTTAGAAGTACTTGCCTTATCATAATCGATTTCAACTTTACTTGTACTTGTCTAATGACTCCATTCAACAATCACTCGTCTGCTTCTCCTATGCCTCGCGTCTATCCTCTGATCACTTGCTGTATTTTCTACATGTCAATTCTATTTTATGATCACCTGCTTCTCTTTCCTACACCTTGCTTACTCTGCTAGGCATCATAAGTATCTATTAATATTTAACTCATACGATTCTATTCGACATACATTTCTATCTACCTTTCGTTTTACCCAAATCTGATTAACGGATTGAAAGTTACGCTATAAATAAGTAATCACCGAACATATAGACCGACAGTCAACCAACAAGTCACATATAACACATAGCACGTCACATAATCAATGATATATCATTTATAAAGAAGTCTCGGGTCATAAAGAGGTTTTCGGGTATTTAAAATGATTTTTAAAACATTTTTCGGAATTTAAACGGGTCGTTGGATCAGTTTCGGAGTAATAAACAAGGTTCGGCTGGCCAATTCTGGCTTCAAAACAATTTTATAATAATTATCGAGCCTTGAAAACAATTTAAAATAATATGTTAAAGCTCGAAACTATTTTTCAGAATTTTTAAATCATTTATAAATAATTAAATCCAATTAAATAATCAATTAAAATCAATTTATAAATAATTAAACTAATTAATCAATTAATATCTAAATTAATTGATCAATTAATCAATTAAATATTAATTAAAATTATTTAATTAAGTAATTTAGATTTATTTTTAAATTAAAAATAAATTTTAGAATTAAAATAAATGATTTTCGGAAATTTTTGAAAATAACAATCAATTCTGGAAATGATTTTATAAAAGAAATCCAGTTTTTAAAAGATTTTAAAACAGAAATCCAGTTCCTGAAGGTTTCAGAAACTTCCAGGTACTAATTTGCAAATCTGCCAAAAACATTTCTGATTTAGGAACTTTTTAGATCAAAACCGGGTCAAAAATATAAACAAAACGGGTCAACAATCGGGTTGCCAAGAACAACCCAGACCCGCCGGAAATTTTGCAGAATCCGGCGAGGTCGGGAAGCTCCGGCGACCCCGATTAATGCTCAAATCGATACGTTCTGGTCTAGTTTTTGCTTGGAATTCATTTACAGCCTTCCCAGAAACACTAATCAAGTAACAATCATCACAAACCATGTTTGGAACACAACCTCCGACCAAAATCGACATAAACTCCGGCGAAAACTTTAAAAGACAACTCCGTACTTATCAGGAATCGTTTGTGATATGTAAATACATGGTTCGATAGCAAATTTGATAAGGAACACAAAGAACCCATCAAGATCGACTGAAAACCCCTAACAAAGATTTCCCCAAATCGAATTGAAAACATTCAAAGTAATATAAACCCTAATTTCTAAATTCCGAGAATCAAACCCAAAATTAAACATGTTATTGAACTCCAAATCAAGGGTATAATATACCAAAATGATCAGGAAAACAAGCTCTACAACATACAATCATCAAATCATACAAACAATCTCTCGAACAAAAATTCATAATTTAAATACCAATAAATTCAAATATAATTAATTAAATAGGAAATCACCTGATGTTTCTGGGTTGAAATTGATGGAAGATTTGGATTCTAGATTTCAGTAGCTTCGTTTTGAGTATATGTACGCCAAAATCGGATATCGATAATGCCTTCGAATTTGTGTTTGATTACGAAGAACAAAATATAATTATAGTTTTTCTCTATAAAAACTCTGCAAATACTGTTTGCAAATGATTTCTGGTACAAAATAAAATATGGTAGAGGCTATTTATAATTATGGGAAATTAGTATCCCGTTGGATCATTCCGGATATAAACTGGTACGTTTATTTATAAAAACTGATCCAAACGGTACCGGTTTTCGAGATAATTATCCAAATCAGTATAATTTGTACTGCGGTCTAGGTCTCAGTGCCTGGTTACACGTATTACGAGGTGATAATTGTGATAGTTTAATAAAAAGCTCCCGTTTATCAAAAATATGAGTTTTATTGATTTACCGAAACGAATATTGTATCGAAAATGTTGCGCCGGGACCCGCGCAGGACAAACCGTACGCCGGATCGAAAAAGTCGAAACATGGAAAATGCTCAGAATATTGTAATTTGGTTAGGAAGGAGTTCTCGGAAGATTGTCGGGTTTGAAAAACGTAAAAGCGGATGACGTTGGTTGGTTCCCGTTTTTATAAAATAGATTTTAAATACCCGGAAAAAGATTTTATAAAATCCATATGATTCCTATAAATTCATAAATCAACAATAAAATAATTAGGAAGATATGACAATTATCTATATTTTATTTGGAACATATAAAAATTGAAATACTCAATTAATAATATTTTTAAACATCCAAACAAATTTAACACTTAACAAATAATTCACAGAATAGATACTGAATACATATAATAATTATCTATTAGCAAAAATAATTACACGATATATCCCGGATATTACATCCTTCCCCCTTAAAAGGATTCTGTCCTCAGAATCTCCTAAGTAAACAAATGAGGGTACTTTTATCTCATATCTTTTTCCAACTCCCAGGTTGACTCTTCAACCTTTGGGTTTTTCCACAATACTCTTACTAACTTTACCACTTTATTTTCCAATACTTTCTCTCTTTCTTTTAGAATCTTTATCGGACTCTCTACATATGGAAAATCTGTCTGAAGCTCTATTGGCTCCTATTCTATTACATGCTTGGAGTCTGGATTATACTTCCTAATTATCGATACGTGAAAAATATTGTGAATGTGCTCTATGTGCGGAGGTAACGACAACTCGTAAGCTACTTTGCCAACGTGCTTTAAAATTTCAAAAGGTCTGACATATCTTCGGCTCGGTTTTCCTTTCTTTCCAAACCTCGTTAATCCCTTCCACGGTGATACTTTTAGTAATACCAAATTCCCTTCTTCGAATTCCATATCTTTCCTTGATTAATCTGCATATTTCCTTTGACGATCTTGTGTTGCTATTAATCTTTTCTGGATAACTTTAACAGCTTCCTTTGTCTGCTACACTAATTTAGGTCCAAGTATTTTGCGTTCTCCTACTTCATCTCAATACACTAGAGATCTGCATTTGCGTCCATAAAGGGCTTCGTAGAGTGGTATCCCAATACTAGCGTAATAACTATTATTGTAAGCAAATTCTACCAAAGGTAAATGCTTGTTCCAACTTCCTTTGAAATCAATAGCACAAACACGTAACATGTCTTCGATTGTCTCGATCGTTCTTTCACTCTGGCTGTTCGTCTGTGGATGGTAAGCCGTACTCATATTCAGTTCCGTTTCCAAACATTCTTGAAAACTCTTCCAAAATCTTAAATTAAATCTTGGATCTCGATCGGATACGATGGACACATGAATTCCATGACGAACTACAATTTCTTTTAAGTACATATGAACTGACTTGTCCCGTGAAAATCTTCCATTTATAGACAGAAAATGAGCTGACTTGGTAAGTCTATCCACTATAACCCAAATGGCATCATGATTAACTTTTGTGCTTGGTAACCCAACTATGAAATCCATGGCGATATGCTCCCATTTCCACTCTGGAACCTCTAATGGTTGTAGCAATCCACTTGGTCTCTGATGCTCTACTTTAACTCTTTGACATATATAACATCTGCTAATCCATTCCGCAATTTCCCTCTTCATATCTGGCCACAATAATTTTCCTTTAAATCTCTATACATCTTGGTACTCTCTGAATGGATTGAATACCTTGAATTATGAGCTTTCTGTAAAATTTCATTCTTCAACTTCGTCATTGGTGGAATCCAAATTCTAGAAGAAAACCTAAGAATACCTTGATCGTCCTTTTTGCGTGCACAATTCTTCACCTACTAAACAATTTATATCCTGATTCATTACCTCTTCCTGACACTTCTTTATCTCCTCTAACAATTCCGACTGAAAAGTCATACTTATACATTCTTACTCCTTTTTGGATCATGAACCCTGACTTCCAATTCCAATTTCTAGAATTCCATAGATAATTCTTCTGGCACAGTCTCTATGTTCATTCTCTCTCCTTCTTACTCATCTCTTGCCACTACATTTGCTTTTCCTCGGGAGTTCATACTTCAAACTCTTATGGTCCGTATATATCTCACATCTTTCTCTATACTTATAATATTTCCCAATCTTCCAAAACAAATATTATTGTTGCTTTTAATTCCCAGTTATGAGTAGGTTACTTCTGCTCATAAGGTTTCGGTTGTCTGGATGCATATGCAATAACTTTATTGTTTTGCGTCAACACACATCCTATTCCCTTACGAGAAGTATCACTATAAACTACCAAATCTCCCTGATACTTTCAAAGTGATAAAATAGGTGTTGTAACCATTTTTTTTCATTTAACTCCTCAAAACTTTCTTCACCCTTCTCCATTTTATATAACTCATAGGGATAAATAAATCCTGATTACATAATTACATTTTACAGTAATTATAAATGGTTTGGGCTGCAAGGCCCAATAAGAAGATGTATGACATTCAGACCAAAAAGGTCAACACATTGATCAGGCCTGATGGACCAGATCAGGCCTGATGGAACAAAGATGGCCCAAAAACCCTGAATATTAATTAATTTCGTAATTAATTAATAAGGGAAAAATCAGCTATTGAGAAGAGTCCCGATAAGGATATAAATCCTTGCAGATTAGCCTCAGAGGGACCTAAAAGGATAAGGAATCAGTTTCCTACTACTTAGGACTCCAAAGTCCATTCTAATTATGAGACTTGCCCACCAGGTCTCCTATACCAAGTCCAATTCAAGGACCACCAGCATCTATATAAGGGGTCTCACCCCCACCAACAAGAACTACGTTTTTTGGCTTGATTCTCTAATTCACAGAGATACGTAGGCATCTCGTAAAGGCAGAGTTAAGCTACGAAATACGAGAGCAGCCATTAAAGGCCTTGAGCTCCCGAACCTTAGCAATAAATATAGCAAATAATAACCTTAGTTTCTTATCCATAACATTTGACATCGTCTGTGGGAAAGCACAACAATAACCATGGCGAGAACACGGAGAACAGTTAGAGCCCTATGAGGAGAAACACCAACGGGGACAACCCAAGTGATCTCTTCAACTGTGGAGGTGCCTCCTCACTCAACCTATGCAACCACGCAAGGAGAAGCCCAGGTAGGGGCAACCGAACTTCAGCCACAAGGGATGATCCCCTCGGCTACTCATGGTACGAATCCTCAAGTTCAACAAATACATACACCTGTGAATTCTCGACCTGTCGGGTACGAATATTCAACTATTGTTACAACCAACCCCCCTTATAGGATGCCCCTTTACCCCGAGGTTGGAGGAAGCGGACATGCTGGGCGGAGTGAAGCACGAGGGCGATCGCCCCCATACATACGAGGTTTGGCTCCTATTCCTGAGGATCAGGAATTTTCTGGTCCTTACACTGAGAGAGACTCCGAATCTTCGGATGATGAAGTAGCCCCAAGAAGGAGACGTGCTGGCAAAGAGCCGATGGCTGAAGGTAGCCAACACCCTCAAAACACCCAAAGGACGAATCCCCAAGAAGTGCAGGAAAGAATCAGGGCTCACGAGGCTGAGATTCAAAGGCTGAGGCGCGACCTGGAGGAGCACCAGACCACCAGACCCCCAGCACCTCCTAGGGGGAGAAATCCTCCTCCCATCATAGACCTGGATGGTCCAGTGCAGAGAAGGGCTGTTGTCCCAAGGGCTGATCCAAGCAATCTTCTTCCCCTTGGAGATCCTGATGACCCTACTCCACCCTTCACTGAAAATATAATGAATGCCCATATCTCAAGGAAGTTCAAGATGCCAACTATAAAAGCTTATGATGGTACGGGAGATCCCGCTAATCATGTTAGAACATTTTCTAATGCACTGCTGTTGCAGCCCGTGAATGATGCTATTAAGTGTAGGGCCTTTCCTCAAACCCTGTCGGGTATGGCTCAAAGGTGGTATAGTCGCTTGCCCCCAAATTCTATTGGGTCGTTCAGAGAATTAAGTCAGGCTTTTATTAAGCAATTCATCAGTGAGAGAGTTCATGAGAAAAGTTCAGCATCTCTTATGAGCATTGTGCAGGGAACAAAGGAATCCTTGCGAGATTACCTGAATCGTTTCACAAAGGAGGCTTTAAAAGTCCCAGACCTGGATGATAAGGTAGCCATGATAGCACTGCAACAAGGAACTGGGGATGAGTTTTTTAAGATGTCCTTGGCCAAACGTCGCCCCAAAAGCATGTTGCAGCTCCAGGATAGGGCAGGAAAGTATATCAAGGTTGAAGAAAGCATGAGGAAGACCGTAATAAATAATGAGCCCACTGGAGGCAAGAATCGGAAAACTGATCTGGAGTATATTGCTAAGGACAAGTATCCTTGAACCGAGCAAAACTCTGATTCAACCCCCAAGAAGGGAGGACCTGGCAAAAGTTCACTGAATACGCTAAGTTGAATGCTCCTAGAAGCCAGATCTTGATGGAGATCGAGAAAGATAGAGATATTCGTTGGCCTAAGCCCTTGAAGGCTGATCCTACCAAGCTAGATAAGAGCAAGTATTGCAGATTTCACAAAGATGTTGGTCATGACACCGATAAGTGTAGGCAACTGAAAGATGAAATTGAGTTCCTCATTCGAAAAGGAAGATTGAACAAATATACAGGAGAAGGAGGGGATAGAAGCAACAACGTGAGAAGGAACTTTGATGACCGAAGGAGAGATCAAGAAGATCAAGGGCGAAATCCCCAACCTAGGGGACCGGTGATAAATACAATCATCAGAGGACCGCGCCCCCAAGGGCCTGCGATCAACATAATTTTTGGAGGACCAACTGCTTCTGGGTCATCCAAGAACTCCAGGAAAACATATGCTCGAGAAGTTATGCATATTGTTGGGGAAGCCCCGAAGAGGGCCAGGACAGGAGTAACAATGTCTTTTGATGATTCTGATCTAGAGGGTGTGAAATTTCCCCATGACGACCCATTGGTCATAACCCCGATAATAGGGAACAGCCCGGTAAGAAAGGTCCTTGTGGATAATGGTGGTTCAGTGGATATTTTGCTCCATGACACCTATTTAAGGATAGGATATAATGACTCTCAATTGACCCCAACCGAGATGCCGATATATGGATTCGCAGGAGTGGAATGCCCCGTAGAAGAAATAATCAAGTTGCCAACAACCATAGGACAAGAACCGAGGTAAGCAACTCAAATATTTGACTTTGTGGTGGTGAAGGTTAGTTCGACCTACAACGCTATCATGGGAAGAACAGGGATACACGCCTTTAAGGCAAGTCCCTTCTTCTTATCATTCAGTTATGAAGTTTCCGACTCGAGATGGGATTGGAGAAGAAAGTGGATATCAAAAAATGGCTAGAAGCTGTTGTGTGGCCTCTTTGAGGGCAGATGAGGTTGGGGGCAGGTTCTTCCTATTGAAGATCTGGATATCTAAGAAAATGATGAGAAAAGGGGAAAGCCAGCAGAAGACTTGGTTTCAATTCCTTTGGCCCCCGAAGACCCTGGGAAGGAGACTTTTATTAGAGCAACGCTCGAGGAACCTTTTAGAGGGAAGTTGGTGAAATTTTTGCAAGAAAATAGTGATGTTTTTGCATGGTCAGCGGCTGATATGCCAGGTATAGACCCGGAATTGATTACTCACAAGCTGAATGTGGACCCAAATCGGAAGACGGTAAAACAAAAGAAAAGAAGTTTTGCTCCAGAAAGGCAAGAAGTTATAAAACAGGAAGTGGAGAAGCTCTTGGAGGCTGGTTTCATTGAGGAGATTCAATTTCCAGAGTGGTTAGCAAACCCTATAATGGTGAAGAAGGCTAATGGAAAATGGAGGATATGTGTGGACTTCACTGATCTAAATGATGCATGTCCTAAGGACTGTTTTCCGTTACCAAGGATCGATACCTTGATAGATGCCACTGCTGGGCATGAAATGCTGAGCTTTATGGATAGATTTAGTGGATACAATCAGATCAAGAAGCACAAGGACGACATCCCAAAGGTATCATTCATCAGTGACTTTGGTGTTTATTGTTATCTTGTTATGGCATTTGGTCTCAAGAATGCAGGAGCCACCTATCAAAGGTTGGTAAATAAATTTTTTAAGGATCTTATTGGCAAGACTATGGAAGTCTATGTTGATGACATGTTAGTCAAGAGTCTAGTAAAGGCTGATCATATAGCCCATTTGAGGGAAGCTTTTAAGGTCCTGAGGTACCACAAGATGATGTTAAATCCTACAAAGTGTGCTTTCGGAGTAGGGTCTGGAAAATTTTTAGGATTAATGGTCTCCAAGAGAGGGACCGAGGCTAACCCCGATAAAATAAAGGCAATCCTGGACATGGAACCACCAAAAACTATCAAGGATGTTCAGAAGCTCACAGGAAGGGTTGTTGCTTTGGGACGGTTCATCTCTAATTCAGGAGACAAGTGCCTATCATTCTTTAAGATACTAAAAAACATTAAGGACTTTGTATGGAGTGAGGAAAACAAGAAGGCTTTCAAAGAATTGAAGAAATACATGGCGCAGGCCCCATTGTTGGCCAAGCCAGTTTTGAATGAAGTTTTGTTCTTGTACTTGGCTGTTTCAGAGAGTGCCTTGAGCGCTGTGTTGGTTAAGGAGGAACTGAAAGTCCAGAAACCCGTATACTATGTCAGCAAAATTCTGCATGGTACTGAGTTAAATTATTTAACTATTGAGAAATTTGCTCTAGCCTTGGTAATGGCTTCGAGAAAGCTACGTCCTTACTTTCAGGCTCATCAGATTGAGGTGCTAACGAATCAGCCCCTGAGAAATATCATTCACAGTCCCAAGGCAAGTGGGAGATTGATCAAGTGGGCAATAGAGCTGGGAGAATTCGATCTCAAGTATAAGCCACAAACGGCAATAAAAGCCTGGGCACTAGCTGACTTCGTGGTGGAATGTACCATACCCAACCAAGAAGTCGGGGGGCAGGAAGATACCATACCTCAAGACAAGGAAGTCGATAATGGGGACAAAGAGAAGGATGATAAGGAGAAAGAATACTGGTTTCTTTATTTTGATGGAGCATCAAAAATGAATTTAAGTGGAGCAGGTTTGGTTTTACAAAGTCCTGATGGGTTCTTAATTGAGTATGTCATGAAGTTAGACTTCCCAACCACAAACAATGAGGCAGAATATGAAGCTCTGATAGTTGGTCTTGGCTTAGCAGGGACACTTAGAGTCAAGAACTTAAAAGTCTGTGGAGACTCGAAGTTGGTCGTATCCCAGGTGAAGGGAGAGTTGGAGGCAAGGGATGAGACGATGGCTAAATATGTCCGCCTAGTAGGGGCTGTGATGACCCAATTTGATGAATGCCATGTTGAGCACATTCCAAGGGAGGAAAATGCTAAGGCAGATGCGTTGTCAAAGTTTGCTTCGTCTGAAATGGAAGAAAGTTCTGGAAGTGTATACTATCGCGTTCTGAAAACACGGAGCACTGATATTAAGCTTGTGGCTCCTATAGGCCTGGGGACGTCATGGATTGATCCCATTAAGGCTCATATTCAAACCGGCTGGTTACCTAACGATGCTACTGAAGCACGAAAATTGGCTGTTCGAGCACTTAGATACTCTTTAATAGATGGAATTTTGTATAAGAAATCTTTCGTGGTTCCCTACTTAAGATGTCTCAGGCTTGATGAGGCTCGCTTGGCTCTTGAAGAAGTACATGAAGGCATATGCGGGCAACACTTGGGGGGCAGGGCCTTGGCTCATAAGATAACCCGTTTAGGCTTCTATTGGCCAGAAATGATGGCTGATGCCAAAGAATATGTGAAAAAATGTGACCGTTGTCAGAAGCACGCACCAACTGTTAGACAACACCCCGAGATGCTAACCTCTATCAACTCGCCCATCCCCTTTGCTATGTGGGGGATGGATATATTAGGGCCTATCCCCATGGCCACGGTACAAAGGAAGTTTCTGATTGTTGCCATTGATTATTTCACCAAGTGGATTGAAGCCAAACCCTTGGCCAAGATCACAACTAAGCAGGTTGCACAATTCCTATGGGAAAGTATTATGTGCCAGTATGGAATTCCCCGCATCCTAGTCACTGACAATGGAACACAGTTCAACAACGAGGAATTCAAGAAGTATTGTGAGGAAAATGAAATCGAGTTACGATTCACATCTGTGGCCCATCCGCAAGCCAATGGGCAAGCAGAAGTGGCAAACCGAATAATCCTGGATGGACTAAAGAAGAGGATCGAGAAGTCAAGAAATAACTGGGTGGATGAAATACTCCCTATACTGTGGGCCTATAGGACTACCTGTAGAGTCACGACTGGAGCAATTCCCTTCATGTTAGCATATGGTGCCAAAGCAGTTGTTCCCGTAGAGATATCACATTCCTCCCCCAGGATTCAAACTTTCAATGCTGAGGAAAATGAAGAAGGGCAAAGATTGGCCCTGGATCTAATTGATGAAGTACGAGATGAGGCACATGCGAAGATAGTGGAATATCAGAAAAAAGCTTCAGTTCTACTACAACCTAAGGGTTAAAGAAAGATTCTTCAAACAAGGTGATTTAGTTTTGAGGAAAGTGGAAGCTTCTGGTGTAGGGAAGAAAGGGAAGCTTGCCCCAAATTGGGAAGGGCCGTACAAAGTCAAGAGCGTTCAGGGTAGAGGAACCTACAAGCTGGAGACTATGGATGGTTTTGAAGTCCCGAGAACTTGGCATGCACAAAACCTGAAGGTTTACTATATCTGAGATAGTTAAAGTACGATTCTCCCTTTTTAGAGTATGACAAGTAGGTTTAAAAGCACCTTGAAGCTTTGCTTGTTTAGGGTTTTTCTATATAGAAAATATGTTTATCAGGGTTGAACCCATCTTATGTAAGGTATCCAGAATACCAAGTTATAATATAAAATCTTCGACTTAATCTTGGCCTATTAGAATTGATTGCTTTATGAAAGATAAAACCAAGTTATAAACTTGAGTTTGAAAAATCAAAAGAGAAATACGTCGATACTTGGAAAAAACGCGAAAAGTCAATTACAAAGTTCAAACATTGTCTAATAAAAAAGAAATACATAAAAAAAACTTAGGCCTTGGAAGGCTAGGATTCGTCGGAACCACTATCTGAAGTCTCCTTGGATGTCTCAGTCGTCCCCTCGGACGTCTCAGTCGTCCCCTCGGAAGTCCCCGTAGAGGTTCCATCAGAACTTGCCTTCAGACGCTTTGGATGCTGCAGGAGACGCTGGTTTCTGAGGCGCTGCCCTAGGAGGCTTTTCCACCCTGACCTTCTTTGCAACGGGCTCAGACTCCTCTTCAGAAGAAGCTTCCTCCTCTCCGGATCTGGACTTAAGCTCCTTCCTCTTTTGGCCTTGGCTCCCCGACGGGCCGTCCTTGATCAGGTCAGCGAGCTTGTCTGTAATACCCCCAAGTGCTGGAACTCGCACAGGGCAAGGGAAAGAGGACTGTTTGAAGACTTCTGGAAATTTATCCTGAATGGCCTCCATAGCAGCATCCCAGCCTTCCTTATAGCTAACTGGGTGTAGGAGGGCATCGTTTAAGTCCTTAAACTCTTGAGTATCCATCCAGCCGTCGAAGGCTTTATCCTTTTGAGCCTTCAGGATAACATTTTCGGCACGGGCCATTTCCAGGTCAAAAGTGGAAGAGGCAAGTTGGGCTTCAAGGGCCTCTATTCTTTGGTTGGCCTCCTCCAACTTCTTGTTTGCGTCCTCCAGGCCAACCTTCCAAGCCTTGGCTTGGTGAATTGCCCCCTGAAAATGGGCGTTCGCCTATAAGAAACACAACAAGAGTATGAGACGAGAAAATCAAAAAGGCAACTATGAAGGGCAAAGGAAAAAGATGTACCATCGCCAAAGCCTGAGCTCCAAAAAGCTCGTTCCTCGCTAAGTCCTGTTGAAGGACAAAGTCTTGATAGTCGACCGGGGAGATGGAATGCTTAGACCATTCCTTGGCAAGCGCTGTGCTGCCAACAATTGAATCCTTGCCCCGGATTCCCCAAGCAGGTTGAAAGTAAGACCATGGCTTCTGCTTGGTGTGCAAAACTTGGCTGGGGCCTTCCTTGCCTGGTTCCATTGCTTGGAGTAGGAACTCCGGGAATCAATCCCCTAGGCGCGGGTCTTTAAAACCTTTCCAGCACGCTTCATCCTGGTTGTCTCCAGGTCTTTAGGCTTTGTAGCCTCCTCAATTTTCTCAGCCACTACAACAAATGAGATAAGTAAGTTAAGGAATCAGCAAAATATAAAATGAAGGAAATAAAAAGAGTTAGGTAAGAAAGGAAACGTACTCTTCTTAGGGACGGGAGAAAGGCCACGTTCTACAAGAACGGTCTCCCTGATAAGGTCCCACGAATGGGAAGACCCATTATCTTACGTGAGGAGATTGAAAGCTCTGGCCTCCTCCTCAGAAAAAGTAATATCATTTGGGCTCCCATCCACAGCTAGCCCAAAAGATGAGCGGAATAGGGTGCCCCAATCGCCACCCTCCCAAACAACGAACAAAAAATCTTTTTTCCACCCCAAATTATTGTCGGGGATGGACTTCCCGTTCACTATATGGGGAATAGTTGGGCGTTGGTTTAAAGAAACCCAACCCGGATTCTTATCAAGGTTGTTCTTGAACTGAAAAATCTTTTTGAAAACAGCAACATAAGTGGGGACATTGGGCTTGGTGCATTGCGACAGATAGCACAGAATGAGCCTCCAAGAATTAGGGGGAGTTGGCAAGGGCTGATGCCCACATCAGCTAGCAGTACGGGGATAAATGGGTGGAAGGGAAGTCTGATACCTGCCCGTAGAGTATCCCTGTAGACGCATAATGCGTCCTTCCTCCACTGACAGGCCCTGTCGGCCGGACCTGCAAAAACCAGTTTGAAAGGATCCTTGATTCTAAAATAGCTACTCAACTTTTCTAGCTCCTTTGGATCCCGCAAGGCACTAATATGGTCGTGCGCGTCCAGATGCACATCAGACTGGTACTCGTCCCCTCGGGTGTTGATCATATCGATCAAGGAAGTGTACCTTGATCGAATAGGGAATTCATTGGACTTTCCGGCCACATTCATCTTGGCCAAACGAGTCATTTTCTTATCAGCCATTTGAAAAAAGGGCACATAAAGAGATAATTTTAAAAGCGCAAACTATGCAAAAGCAAGCACAAGAAGTAAAGGGAGAAATTTTACCTGAAGTAATGCTCCTAAAACAGGCTTTGGGGCTTAAAATACTCCGACTTACAGTTATTGCTCTGAGATTCTTGATAGAAGAAGAAAGAAGAAGAATTTAGAAATGAAAAAGTGAGGAGCAGTAGACTCTACTCACTCCTTTATATAGGAGGAAAAGTGAAGTTGAAGGGACAAAAAGCCCAAAAAGGAGATAGGGCCCAAAGAAAAAGCCCAGAAAATGGAACATTCCAGAATATTTCAAGGGAATTCGAAAGAAATTAAATAAAATTCCTGAGAATTCTAAAAATATTTTTGATATGTTAAGCCCAGATTAATAAGAGGCCCGCTAAGAGTTTTTGACATATTAAGGCCCGGATTAATAAGAGGCCCAATAGGAGTTAAAAAGCCCATATTAAGATTTGGAAAAAAGAAGGCCCAAATCCAATTAGGATTTGGAAAAAATACAAGGCCCAAATCGAAGCCCTAAAAGATATAAGGCCCAAAAAGGAGATTAGGCCCAAACAGAAGCCCAATCCAAATTGAATTAAAAGGAAGCCCAAAAAGACCAGGATTCAGGTCAAATTTCAAGTAGTGAATTCTGCTCGAAATCTTTCGAACAGACACCCGAAAATAACGCGTATAAAAGACCAGGATTCAGATCGAATTTCAAGTCGTGAATTCTGCTCGAAATCTTTCGAACAGATACCCGAAAATTATGGGTATAATTGAACTAGATTGAGGTCGAAACCAAGACCAGAATTGAGGTCGAAACAAAGACCAGGATTGAGGTCGAATCAATCACAACATTTTTCAGGTATGAGGGTACAGGAACCTAGACTTAAATCCAGGTCGAAGAATCGACTAGGACCCTGGTCGAAGTCCAGGTCATAATCCTAGTCGAAATCTATCGACCAGGAAACAAATAAGCACAAAATTTCCGAACTAGATCCAGGTCGAAGGTTCGACTAGGATCCTGGTCGAATTCTAGGTCGTGAATCCTAGTCGAAACCTTACGATCAGGAATCAAAACAAGGGCAAATTTTCGACCTAGATCTAGGTCGAAGGCTTGACTAGGATCCTGGTCGAAATCCAGGTCATGGATCCTAGTCGAAGTGTTTCGACCTGGATTGCAAAGGTGGCCAAAAATTCGACTAGGATCCAGGTCGAAATTTCGACTAGGATCCTGGCCGAAAAAGGGCTGGAAATTTGAAAACATTTGTGGAAAATTGCAGAAAATTTGGAAAAATCCCGGGAAAAAGGGAAAATTCCTGAAAAAAATACCAGAAAATTCCTAAAAATAGGGAGAAGGTAATAAAATAGGGAGGGAAGTTTTTTAACAAACCCTGGAGCCGCGTACAAGTCAAATTGTTGTAAACGTGTAGGTCGCTCCACACTTTACGCAAAACGATACCCTGTAAGGGAAAAAATGAACTTAACTTTCGCGAAATCTTATACGGTTTCCCAAAAGTTGGGGGGCAAATGATAGGGATAAATAAATCCTAATTACATAATTAAATATTACAGTAATTATAAATGGTTTGGGCTGCAAGGCCCAATAAGAAGTTGTATGACATTCAGACCAAAAAGGTCAATACATTGATCAGGCTTGTTGTACCAAATCAGGCCTGATGGAACAAAGATGGCCCAAAAACCCTGAATATTAATTAATTTCGTAATTAATTAATAAGGAAAAATCAGGTTATTGAGAAGAGTCCCGATAAGGATATAAATCCTTGCAGATTAGCCTCAGAGGGACCTAAAAGGATAAGGAATCAGTTTCCTACTACTTAGGACTCCAAAGTCCATTCTAATTATGAGACTTGCCCACCAGGTCTCCTATACCAAGTCCAATTCAAGGACCACCAGCATCTATATAAGGGGTCTCACCCCCACCAACAAGAACTACGTTTTTTGGCTTGATTCTCTAATTCACATAGATACGTAGGCATCTCGTAAAGGCAGAGTTAAGCTACGAAACACGAGAGCAGCCATTAAAGGCCTTGAGCTCCCGAACCTTAGCAATAAATACAGCAAATAATAACCTTAGTTTTTTATCCATAACAATAACCTTCTTGCTTTTCCTGGTTAGCTTGATCCAAAATATTGCAACTTTCAAGAAATCTTGCACAAATTTCCGATAGTAACTGACCCATGATAAAACTTCTTACTTTTGTTGGTGCTTCTGGTCTTTCTTCATTCATACTATCTTTAAATATTTCTGTTGAATCCCCTTTTGTCTCCTCCTTACTGACTGTCTATACTAAGAATTATACCTTCCTGCCATTAAAGTTTTCACCTGGTAAACTTTTTATACCGCTTCTTTCTTCTGTGACTCCTCAACTATCTTTGTATAGGTTTCATAGTTCTTCTTAAGTAACACAAGTACATCTTATCCATATTCCTCCTTCAAGATTCTACTCATCAAATTTAAATATCACTGGTATATCAGTTCATCCAACTAACAACAAGTACTAAGTTCTGAAAATTATCTTTGATATGTCCATAAGTTCAATCTTCACTTGGTAATATACCCAGTCTTAAATCAATCTTATAAAAATACCTTGCTTCATTCATTTAATTAAACAAATCATTGGTTTGAGGTAACAGATATCTGCTCTTGAGAGTAAACTTGTTGAGCTTTCACTAACACATAATCTCACACTTCCATCTTTCTTATTAACACATCGTGCCAGTGCACTTTAGGGGGTACGCTAGGTCCAGTTGCTTTTTCTTCTATTATCTCCTGCATTTGCTCTGGTAACTCCTTTATTTTATCTGGTGCCATTTTGTGCGGGGCTTCGGACACTGGCTTCATTTCAGGTGCTAAATCAATCATAAACGCATTTTCTTTATCTACAGGAAATATTGGTAACTCGTCTGAAAACATATTTTGAGACTAGTAAAATCTTCAAGTTCGGTTTGCTCCTGACTATTATTTATAATCGCCATAGCACTTATATTTTGGTCACTGTAATCTTAAATCATTTTTAACAAGTTCTTTACTTTCCTTTGTCCTTTAAACTTCTTCATGTTCTCATTTGGCAGTCTTCAGAACTATCTTCCATCACGACGGTCTACCTGGGCATCACACTTGAATAGTTAATCCACTCCTTAGAATAATGTCAAATCCTCTTATCTCAAATGATATCAATTCTTCACAACTTATTGCCAGAAATATCGATTCCGCCATTGATACTTACTTATTCAATAACTGCACGTTCTTAACTTGCTAGTCCTTTAGTCATAAACTTATTGATTACACAGAATAATTCATCTTATCAATAAAACCTTGAGAGATATACGATCAAATTGCTCCCACATCTTTCAATACTTTAACACATAAGGTATCCGCAATAATCTTCCACGTCATCACATCCATATTCTAAATAACATATTTCTCAGGAAAATCACAAATTCTCGTTCTCGGACACGTATTCCTCATTGAAGTAGATTCCCTTGACTCGTAATGCATCCCTGGCTAGGGCCAGTGATTTGTAATTCTCACCATATGCCCTTGTTTCATTTCCATGCATGAGAGGTAGATGAGACATTGCCCGCTGGGTGTATAATATGTTGACTTTTATTTGAAAAACTCTCGCAAAGAATAACGGTACAACGAAACAACTAGAAGGATTCACAATTTTAATAAACTTAGAGTTGAAAAGAAAGAAGAAGTAATGATTTGAATATGAATGAGACAACCACATTGGTACTTAAGATGGCCAGTCTTTCATACCATATGGCATACAACACATGATTAGGTGGCATCCCACCCGACTCTTCGTCATTCCGACAAAGTGTCTCATCATAACACTGTTTGTCCCAATCAGAAAGCAAAACTTGAGGGGAACAATTAAATTTGAAAGGAATGCAAAATCCTCCGTTTTGATATCATCAGAAAGAATTTATTAAGAAAAGGAGTTCATACATTATTAGGAATTGAAAAAGGAATATACGCTGTAATGTTGAGGACAAGAATGATACCATTGGTCACCATCCATATTTCACTTGTATTCATCTTTCGAGTTTGATCGATCATATCCCAATTGTATCATATAACAACTTTAGAAGTATGCTAAAATGCCTTCGCAACTAAGTATTATGGTAGATTCTTACTTGTTAAGTCTCGCGTCTGTAACGTCGCACCTACACGTATAATACTTTAACAATTCGATCATAATAGCGTTCTTATCAGATAACCTTGAGCTTCCTCTTTTTAATTTGGAATAACCATGAATCATTCAACATAGCGATCTTTTTATTAATAATATTCTTCTTTTAGAAAAGTCTGGAAATCTTCCCAATCTTCTTCGGTCATGCTCAGGCTTCCGTTAAATCAATGAATTCTTCGAACTCTGATAATCCCAATAATTGGATGAATAGTTACTCCGTACGCTGGTTCTGTTGTTAATCTTATCAGACAATACTTGCACCTTGCTGTTAGGAATAATTAACTTCTTCATAATCGCAGGTTACCTCGTTATCCGAATTAACAATACTGAGTCTGAAACAGCATCCTTCCAGGTAATCCGGGTCTTTTAACAAACAAGAAACTCAAGTACTAACTTGACAACCAAGGTTTAAGACTTATTTTATTCAAAAAGGCTTTTAGAAATTTTGTGAGGAAAAATCTTTTTCGAAAACTTGTTGAAAATTTTGAAAATTTTGAAAATCACACCTCCGGTTGTCCTTACTGTATGAGTTGGTTGTTGTCCTTCTTATGACCAGATACCAAGTTAAAGAAATGATCACTCAAAGGTCCATTCACTTCCATTTATCTAATCTCCTTCATTGGGTCTATTACTTTCCTTAATCAATGAAAACTTCCGATGTCGTTGCACGTTATCTTATTCGTAGCTTCACATTAAGGCTCCCATACTGGTAGTACTCCCGTTAACCACTTTGCAATCATTAAGTGGAACAGACTATCCAATAGTCAACAAGTCAGCTAATATCACATCATCTTGTTAAAATATATATCACATCATTACAACACCATTTTCTAATTTCAAGAAATCTTCAGATCCCTAATCTCCTCTAACTCTCTCTCTTCAACACTTATCTACTTCATTCCACAAGCTAGTCATGAGTGGCCTAATTACTAATAGCTTCTTGTAACCTGATAACAGCCATCCTCCAGAACACTTGAATCTTCTTTCTAAACACCTTCTCACCTTAATTTGTATCTCAATACTCACCATTTACTGCAGCTCCCGAATTCATCCTCATAAATACAATTGTTTCATAGAATAGATTTTAAACTGGGGTATAGAACAGGGTGTAGGGTAAATTGAAAGGACACACTCACAGCCGATATCTAGTAAAACAAGAATAAACAGATTGATGTTTCTTAAATAGGTAGTCTCATATCAAGAGGTAATAGAATAGCGTTAAATAACTTGGAGAGGCGCAACTGTCATAATAAAAGGTAATACCATTAATACTGATGGAGGAACAAGGCGCAAATCGAATCTGGGAGAAGATGACGATCCTTAAACGGAAAGCTCCAAACGATCAGTTGATGCAGGGAAATCAGGATCTGCCATTGTCGTTGCCTGGATATCACATCGCTAGTTAAGAATCCCGAATCGCAACACGAAACGTGCCGGAGACCTACTATACAATCACACTCAACCTCACGATGACCTATCTTTCCATTTCCTATTCCTAATCCTAACCCTCTACCCAATCCCGACAATCTAGGCTTATTTCAGTGACTTATAACCTGTAGCTCTGATACCAACCTGTGGCGCCCTCCAAACCCGGGTCAGAAGGTTGGGGTCCACAACACAGATACAATATATAAACCTGTATATGAAATATTATTTGCAATGACCCTGCTTTACATAACCACGGATCGCAACAGGTTAAAGTATGAAAAAAAGCCACAACCTTAACTTTTATTACAACGTACCAAATCCCAACTAATTTAACTTACAACTGATAGTGAGATTACTCTTACAATCTTACTATCTCACTACTGTGATAAGCTCCTGCTAGCTCGATCCAACATAATCTGGAATCCTAGCTCGCACTTTGGACTGAAGAACTTCACTATCATCCATATCCTTCTTAACTGTAAAATATATAAAAAGATTCGCAAGAGTGAGCTAACTAGCTCAGCAAGTCATATTATCAATAACTGAGGTTAAACAACGATCAAACGAGATGATTCAAAGGAATCAAGTTTCTTGTTAAACAACTAATATAATTGGATATTCATTTTGAGTTTTTTTAAAACCAAGGTTAGGCTGCTGATCAGTCACGCACTAACCCCGAGGAAAGCACACATCACTACTCTAACTACTGGATCCAAGGAACACATTGGCCTAACTTGACCATTGATATGGTCTGACCATGAATCTGGTCCACATAAAGAAAACTATCCAATTCTAAAGCAGTTCAATATGATAAACAATATAATTCAATAAAACTAGATCATAATCAATAACAATAAAACATTTGTATAAGAGCATGGTGAAAATTCATGGGTACCAAAAGGGTATGTCGAAGTATATAAAAGAAGTGGCCCCCAGCCGGTAAGATAATCGGGTATTAGATGAATAATGTTTTTACCAGGTATTAGTACTTTTAGGTCACAAGGTATGGTTGAGTATAAAAGTTTCTGTATGTTTAAACAATTATGTTCCGGTGTTTGGTATATGATGGATATATATTTGTGGAGCAGTATCGTGTTTTTATGGTTTAGTATCTGGTAAATCAACAAGAAATGATTCACAAAGAATAAGGCTTATGGATCAAAGATCAAATGATGTGGCTCAGGTTCAAGGCTGAAGGATTCAAAGTATTTCCAATATAAAATAGAGCTATATTGAATATTAACAATATGACTCAAGAGAATTTAGAAATATTTGTAATATATCTCGAGAAAGGTTTAGAAGTACTTGCCTTATCATAATCGATTTCAACTTCACTTGTACTTGTCTAATGACTCCATTCAACAATCACTTGTCTGCTTCTCATATGCCTCGCTTCTATCCTCTGATCACTTGCTGTATTTTCTACATGTCAATTCTATTTTCTGATCACCTTCTTCTCTTTCCTACACCTTGCTTACTCTTCTAGGCATCATAAGTATCTATTAATATTTAACTCATACGATTCTATTCGACATACACTTCTATCTACCCTTCGTTTTACCGAAATCCGATTAACGGATTGAAAGTTACGCTATAAACAAGTAATCACCGAACATATAGACCGACAGTCAACGAAAAAGTCACATATAATATATAGCACGTCACATAATCAATGATATATCATTTATAAAGAAGTCTCGGGTCATAAACAGGTTTCAGAAACTTCCAGGTACTAATTTGCAAATCTGCCAAAAACATTTCTGATTTAGGAACTTTTTAGATCAAAACTGGGTCAAAAATATAAACAAAACGGGTCAACAATCGGGTTGCCAAGAACAACCCAGACCCGCCGGAAATTTTGCAGAATCCGACGAGGTCGGGAAGCTACGGCGACCCCGATTAATGTCAAATCGATACGTTCTGGTCTGGTTTTTGCTTGGAGTTCATTTACAGCCTTCCCAGAAACACTAATCAAGTAACAATCATCACAAACCATGTTTGGAACACAACCTCCGGCCAAAATCGACATAAACTCCGGCGAAAACTTTAAAAGACAACTCCGTACTTATCAGGAATCGTTTGTGATATGTAAATACATGGTTTGATTGCAAATTTGATAAGGAACACAAAGAACCCATCAAGATCGACTGAAAACCCCTAACAAAGTTTTCCCCAAATCGAATTAAAAACATTCAAAGTAATATAAACCCTAATTTCTAAATTCCGAGAATCAAACCCAAAATTAAACATGTTATTGAACTCCAAATTAAGAGTATAATATACCAAAATGATCAGGCAAACAAGCTCTACAACATACAATCATCAAATCATACAAATAATCTCTCGAACAAAAATTCATAATTTAAATACCAATAAATTCGAATATAATTAATTAAATAGGAAATCACCTGATGTTTCTGGGTTGAAATTGATGGAAGATTTGGATTCTAGATTTCAGTAGCTTCGTTTTGAGTATATGTACGCCAAAATCGGATATCGATAACGCCTTCGAATTTGTGTTTGATTACGAAGAACAAAATATAATTACAGTATTTTCTCTGTAAAAACTCTGTAAATACTGTTTGCAAATGATTTCTGGTACAAAATAAAATATGGTAGAGGCTATTTATAATTATGAGAAATTAGTATTCCATTGGATCATTCCGGATATAAAATGGTACGTTTATTTATAAAAACTGATCCAAACGGTACCGGTTTTCGAGATAATTATCCAAATCAGTACAATTTGTACTGCGGTCTTGGTCTCAGCGCCTGGTTACATGGTTTACGAGGTGATAATTGTGATAAAAAGCTCCCGTTTATTAAAAATACGAGTTTTATTGATTTACCGAAACAAATATTGTATCGAAAATATTGCGCCGGGACTCGCGCAGGACAAACCGTACGCCGGATCGAAAAAGTCGAAACATGGAAAATGCTCGGAATATTGC
The DNA here is from genome assembly GCF_009905375.1 of Apium graveolens. NCBI lineage: Eukaryota > Viridiplantae > Streptophyta > Magnoliopsida > Apiales > Apiaceae > Apium > Apium graveolens. Next base: position 262,090,936 of record NC_133649.1, on the reverse strand, counting down.
AATTTGGTTAGGAAGGAGTTCTCGAAAGATTTTCGGGTTCTAAAAACGTAAAAGCGGATGACGTTGGTTGGTTCCCGTTTTTATAAAATAGATTTTAAATACCCGAAAAAAGATTTTATAAAATCCATATGATTCCTATAAATTCATAAATCAACAATAAAATAATTAGGAAGATATGACAATTATCTATATTTTATTTGGAACATATAAAAATTGAAATACTCAATTAATAATATTTTTAAACATCCAAACACATTTAACACTTAACAAATAATTCACAGAATAGATACTGAATACATATAATAATTATCTATTAGCAAAAAATATTACACGATATATCCCGGATATTACAGGTACAAATAAAGAGTGTCCTCCAGACTTGGTTTAGCCAACAATGGGGCTTTAGTCATGTACTTCTTCAGCTGTTCAAAGGCCCCTTGGCTCTCAACTGTCCATTCAAAGTTCTTTACCTTCTTAAGGGTTTTGAAAAAGGGTAGGCATTTGTCTCCTGACTTGGAGATGAACCTCCCTAGAGCTGTGATTCTTCTCGTCAGCTTCTGAACGTCCTTGATGGAGCGTGGTGGCTCCATGCTTAGGATGACTTTGATCTTGTCGGGATTGGCCTCTATTCCCCTCTTAGAGACCATATGACCCAAAAATTTCCAGACCCAACGCTAAAAGCATACTTGGCTGGGTTTAACATCATCTTGTGGTGCCTCATCACTTCAAATGCCTCTCTGAGGTGATTAATATGATCGGCCTTGCTTAGGATTTTGACTAACATGTCATCAACATAGACCTCCATGGTCTTCCCTATTAGATGGGCAAGTATTTTGTTTACCATTCTTTGGTAAGTAGCTCCTGAATTCTTGAGTCCAAAAGCCATAACAAGATAACAGAATACACCAAAGTCAGTTATGAAAGATACCTTGGCGGTGTCATCCTTATGCATTCTAATCTAATTATAACCACTGAAGCCATCCATGAAGCTTAGCATCTCGTGTCCAGCAGTGGCATTGATCAGGGTATCAATCCTTGGTAGGGGGTAACAGTCATTGGGACAAGCATCATTCAAGTCAGTGAAGTCAATGCACATCCTCCACTTTCCATTGGCCTTCTTAACCATTACGGGGTTGTCCAACCATTCAGGGAATTGCACTTCCTCAATAAATTCAGCTTCTTAGAGCTTCTCGACCTCCTATTTAATGGCTTCCAGCCTATCAGGGGCATAAGTTATCGTCTTTTGCTTTACTAGCCTTCCGGGTTAGGATCAACGTTCAACCTATGAGTTATAAGGTTTTGGGTCAATCCCAGGCATATCAGTTGCTGTCCAAGAGAATACATCATTGTTTTCTTGGAGGAAGGTTGTCATGTGGCCCTTTAAGGGCTTCTAGAGAACACAACAATTATTATACCTTAGTTTTTAATCCATAACATTTGGCGCCGTCTGTGGGAAAGCAACAACAACCATGGCGAGGACACGGAGAACAAGTAGCACCCTTGAAGGAGGAACACCCGCGGGGACAACCCAAATGATTTCATCAACTATGGAGGTACCTCTGCATTCAACCTTTTTCGCCACGCAAGGAGAAGACCAGGTAGGGGCAATTAAACCTTAGCCACAGGGGACGATTCCCTCGGCTACTCAAGGGACGAATTCCCAACTTCAGCAGCTACATATATCTGTGAATTCTCGACCCGTTGGGTATGAGTATTTAACTATTGTGACTACTAACCCCCTTATGGGATGCCCCTTTACCCCGAGGTTGGAGGAAGTGGACATGCTAGATGGAGTGAAGCACGAGTGTGAACACCCCCTACATAAAAGGTTTGTCTCCTATCCCAGAGGATCAGGAATTTTCTGGTCCATAAACTGAGAGAGACTTCGAATCTTCAGATGATGATGTAGCCCCAAGAAAGAGATGTGCTGGCAAAGAGCTGATGCATGATGGTAACCAACGTCCTAGGAGCACCCAAGGGACGAATCCGCAAGAAGGGCAGGAGATGATCAATGCTCACGAGGCTGAGATTCAAAGGCTGAAGCACGACTTCGAGGCGCACCAGACCATCAGGCCCCCACTTCCTCCAAGGAGAGAAATCCTCCTCCAATCATAGACCTGGATGGTCCAATACAGAGAAGGGTTGTTTTGCCAAGGGCTGATCCAAGTAATCTCCTTTCCCGTGGAGATCCTGATGATCCTACTCCACCATTCACTGAAGAGATAATGAATGCCCATATCTCAAGGAAGTTCAAGATGCCCATTATCAAAGCTTATGATGGAACGGGAGATCCCGCTAATCATGTTAGGACATTCTCTAATGCACTGTTGTTGCAGCCCGTGAATGACGTTATTAAGTGTCGGGCCTTTCCTCAAACCTTGTTGGGAATGGCTCAAAGATGGTATAGTCGTTTGCCCCCGAACTCCATTGGGTCCTTCAGAGAATTAAGTCAGGCTTTTATTAAGCAATTCATCAGCGAAGAGTGCATGAGAAAAGTTCAGCATCCCTCATGAGCATTGTGCAAGGAGCAAAAGAATCCTTAAGAGACTACCTGAATTGCTTCACAAAGGAAGCTTTAAAAGTCCCGGACCTTGATGACAAGGTTGCTATGATAGCACTGCAACAAGGAAATAGGGATGAGTTCTTTAAAATGTCTTTGGCCAAGCGCCCCCCTGAAAGCATGTTGCAGCTCTAAGATAGGGCCGGGAAGTACATTAAGGTGGAGGAGAGCATTAGGAAGACAATAGTAAGTAACGAGCCCGCTGGAGGCAAGAAGCGAAAAACTGATCTGGAATATATTGCTAAGGACAAGTATCTCAGAACTGAGAAAAACCATGATTCAACCCCAAAGAAGGGAGGACTCGGGAAAAAGTTCACTGAATACGCTAAGCTGAATGCTCCTAGAAGCCAGATCTTGATGGAAATCGAGAAAGATCAAGATATTCGTTGGCCTAAACCTTGAAGGCTGATCCTGCCAAGCTAGATAAGAGCAAATATTATAGATTTCACAAAGATGTTGGTCATGACATCGATGAGTGTAGGCAACTGAAAGATGAAATCGAATTCCTCATTCGGAAAGGAAGATTGAACAAGTACACTGGGGAAGGAAGAGATAGGAATAACAATGGGGCGGTATCCCCGACCTAGGGGACCAGTTATAAATACAATCTTTGGAGGACCACGACCCTGAGGGCCTATGATAAACACAATTTTTGGAGGACCAACTGCTGCTGGATTATCCAGGAATTCCAAGAAAGCATATACTAGGGAGGTTATATATATTGTTGGGGAAGCCCCGAAGAGGGCCATGACAGCAGGTAACAATGACATTTGATGATTCTGACTTGGAGGGTGTGAAATTTCCTCATGATGACCCGCTGGTCATAACACCAATAATAGGGAACAGCCCGGTGAAGAGGGTCCTCGTAGATAATGGTGCTTCAGTGGATATCATGCTCCATGACACCTTTTTAAGAATGGGTTATAATGATTCTCAATTAACTCCGACCGATATGCCGATATATGGATTTGCGGGAGTGGAGTGCCCCGTGGAAGGGATAATCAAGTTGCCAACAACCATAGGTCAGGAACTAAGGCAAGCAACACAGATATTGGACTTTATGGTGGTGAAGGCTATTTCAACTTTCAACGCTATCATGGGAAGAACATGGATACATGCTTTTAAGGTAGTCCCTTCTTCCTACCATTCAGTAATGAAGTTTCCCACCCGAAATGGGATTGGAGAAGAAAGAGGAGATCAAAAAATGGCTAGAAGTTGATATGTGGCCTCACTGAGGGCAGATGGAATTGGGGGGCAGGTTCTGCCTATTGAAGATCTGGATATCCGAGAGAATGATGAGAAAAGAGGCAAGCCGGCAGAAGACTTGGTTCCAGTTCATTTAGCCCCCGAGCATCCTGAGAAGGTGACTTTCGTTGGAGCTACACTAGAGGAGCCCCTTAGAGGGAAGTTGGTGAAATTTTTGCAAGAAAATAGTGATGTGTTTGCATGGTCAGCAGCTGATATGCCAGGCATAGACCCGAAACTGATTACTCACAAGCTGAATGTGGATCCAAATCGGAAGACAGTGAAGTAAAAGAAAAGAAGTTTTGGTCCAGAGAGGCAAGAAGCTATAAAACAGGAAGTAGAGAAGCTCTTAGAGGCTGATTTCACTGAGGAGATACAATTTCCAGAATGGTTAGCAAACCCTGTAATGGTGAAGAAGGCCAATGGAAATGGAGGATGTGTGTGGACTTCACTGATCTGAATGACGCATGCGCTAAGGACTGTTTCCTGTTGCCAAGGATAGATACTTTGATAGATGCCACTGCTGGACATGAGATGCTGAGCTTCATGGATGGATTTAGTGGATACAATCAGATCAAGATGCACAAGGACGATATCCCAAAGGTATCATTTATCACTGACTTTCGTGTTTATTGTTATCTTGTTATGGCATTTGGTCTCAAGAATGCCGGAGCCACCTATCAAAGGTTGGTAAATAAATTTTTAAGGATCTTATTGGCAAGACTATGGAAGTTTGTTGATGACATATTTGTCAAGAGTCTAGTGAAGACTGGCCATATAACCCATTTGAGGGAAGCTTTTGAGGTCCTAAGATACCATAAGATGATGTTAAATCCTACAAAGTGTGCTTTCGGAGTAGGATCTGGAAAGTTTTTGGGATTGATGGTCTCCAAGAGAGGAATCGAGGCCAATTCCGATAAAATAAAGGCAATCCTGGACATGGAGCCCCCAAAAACTATCAAAGATGTTGAAAAGCTCACTAGAAGGGTTGCTGCATTAGGACGATTCATCTTAAAGTCTGGGGACAAGTGCTTGTCATTTTTTAAGTCTTTAAAGAAGGTTAAGGATTTTGTATGGAGTGAGGAAAGCTAGAATGCATTCGAGGAATTAAAGAAATATATGGCTCAGTCCTCGTTGTTGGCCAAGCTAGCTTTGAATGAATTTTATACATGTACTTGGCCATTTCAGAGAGTGCCTTGAGCGTTGTATTGGTTAAGGAGGAACTGAAAATCCAAAAACCTGTATACTACGTTAGCAAAATTCTACATGGAGCTGAGTTGAATTATTCAACTATTGAGAAGTTTTCTTTGGCCTTGGTAATGGCCTCAAGAAAGTTGCGTCCTTACTTTCAGGCTCATAAGATTGAAGTGCTAACAAATCAGCCCTTGAGAAATATTATTCATAGTCCCAAGGCTAGTGGGAGGCTGATTAAGTGGGCAATAGAATTGGGAGAATTCAACATCAAGTATAAGCCACGAACGACAATAAAAGCCCAGGCATTGGCTGACTTCGTGGTGGAATGTACCATACCCAACCAAGAAGTCGGGGGGGCAGGAAGATACCATACCTCAAGACAAGGAAGTTGATAAGGGTAGAGCCGTGCCTGAGGGTGTGCGAGTGGTGCCACCGCACAGGGCCTTCAAAATATGAGGGGCACATTTTTTTCTATATACATATGTATATATATGTTTACTAAAATAGGAAAAAGAATGTTTAGTAAAAAAATATAATTTTTTTTATGTTCAAAATTTATAAATGAAAAATAATTATAAAAATATTATACATTTAAATAATATTAAATTATTATCTTGAATCAGTCATATTAATTCTAAAAATACTTATATAAAAATTATTTAAAAACGAAAGTTGCATTGTATATCACCATTAATGCTCTAGTTTGACTAGGAAAGCTACTATTTTTACTGAAAAGTTTATAGTTAACTAATATATTTATATATAGTTATTTTTTATTGGTAACAATTTATATATATTATTATGCATTCAAATAATGATTCAAATTTTAGGTATATTATTCAACTTAAAATATCCAATTTTAATGTATATATTTTATGAAACAAGTCAATGTAATATAAAATAAATTGAATAATGGGTTGAAGAGATCTAAATTATAAGTTTATGTATAAATTAATTTTTATTTGAATATTTTTTGTTTATCAATATTATATCTTAGTATTTTATAAAATAATATATCATAAGTCACATGTATAACTTATCTATTAAACATAAATATTTAATTTCTAAAATATAGTATAACATATTAAAATTTACATGTATAGCTATTTTTTATTTAATTTTGATTATGTAATAAAATTACTTTTTGTATTTTAATTATTATATTTTTTTATAAACTTCAGATTTTATTATTTTCATGTAATTTTTTTTTAAAAAAATTAGCAGGGCACTTTTTTAGATTTTGAATAGGGCACTTAAAATCTCAGGCACGGCTCTGGATAAGGGGGACAAAGAAAAAGATGATAAGGGGAAGGAATATTGGGTTCTCTATTTTGATGGAGCATCAAAAACAAATTAAAGTGGAGCAGAGTTAGTTTTACAAAGCCCTGATGGGTTTTTGATTGAATATGCTATGAAGTTAGAGTTCCCGACCACAAACAATGAGGCAGAATATGAAGCTCTGATAGCTGGCCTTGGCCTAGCAGGAACACTTACATTCAATAACTTAAAGGTCTGTGGAGACTCGAAGCTGGTCATATCCCACATAAAGGGAGAGTTTCAGGTAAGGGATGATACGATGGCTAAGTATGTCCGCCTAGTAAGGGTTGTGATGACCCAATTCGATGAATGCCATGTTGAGCACATTCCAAAGGAGGAAAATGCTAAGGCAGATGCATTTTCAAAGTTTGCTTCATCGGAGATAGAGGAAAGTTCAGGAAGTGTATACTTCCGCGTTCTGAAGACACGGAGCATTGATGTTAAGCTTGTAGCTCCTATAGGTCTGGGGACATCATGGATAGATCCCATTAAGACTCAAATTCAAAACGGTTGGTTGCCAAATGATGTTACTGAAGCACGGAAGTTGGCTGCTCGAGCACTAAGATACTCCTTGATAGATGGGATTTTGTATAAAAAATCTTATGTAGTTCCTTACTTAAGATGTCTCGGTCCTGATGGGGCATGCTTGGCTCTTGAAAAAGTGCATGAAGGTATCTGTGGGCAACACTTGGGGGGCAGAGCACTAACTCATAAGATAACCCGTTTAGGCTTCTATTGGCCAGAAATGATGGCTGATGCCAAAGAGTATGTGAAGAAGTGTGACCGCTGTCAGAAGCATGCACCTGTCGTTAGACAACCCCCCGAGATGATGACCTCCATCAACTCACCCATCCCCTTTTCTATATGGGGAATGGATATACTTGGGCATTTCCCCATGGCCTCGACACAAAGGAAGTTCCTGATTGTAGCCATTGATTATTTTACTAAGTGGATTGAAGCCAAGCCTTTGGCCAAAATCACAACTAAGCAGGTTGCACAATTCCTGTGGGAAAATATCATGTGCCGGTATGGAATTCCCCGCATCCTATTCACAGACATGGAACACAGTTGAACAATGGGGAATTCAAGAAGTATTGTGAGGAGAATGAAATTGAATTACGATTCACCTCTATGGCTCACCCGCAAGCCAATGGGCAAGCAGAAATGGCGAATCGAATAATCTTGGATGGACTAAAGAAGAGGATTGAGAAGTCGAGGAATGAAATACCCCAATACTATGGGCCTATAGGACTACCTGTAGAGTCAAGACTGGAGCAACTCCCTTTATGTTAGCATATGGGGTATAAGCGGTTGTTCCCGTAGAGATATCACATTCCTCTCCCAGGATTCAAGCTTTCAATGCTGAGGAAAATGAGGAAGGGACAAGATTAGCTCTGGATCTAATTGATAAAGTACGAGATGAGGCACATGCGAAGATAGTGGAATATCAGAAAAAGGCTTCGTTCTACTACAACCTAAGGGTTAAGGAAAGGTTCTTCAAGCAAGGTGACTTAGTCCTGAGGAAGGTGGAAGCTTCTGATGTAGGGCAGAAAGGGAAACTTGCCCCAAATTGGGAAGGGCCGTACAAGGTCAAAAGTGTTCAAGGTAGAGGAACCTACAAGCTTGAGACTATGGATGGTTTTAAAGTCCCGAGAACTTGGCATGCACAAAACCTGAAGATTTACTATGTGTAAAGTGGTTGAGCACGATTCTCACTTGTCAAGATGACAAGTAGGTTGAAAAGCACCTTGAAGCTTTGCTTGCTTAGAATTTACATGTTTTAGTTTTATTTTGAGGTTTATTAAGACTTGTGTAAGGGATGAATCCCAACAATTTGTGAAATTTAGAAAGTTTTCGAAATATGTTTAAATCTCTGTGGCATGGCAAGTAAACTAAGTGCATGAAATGAAAGCATAAAGTTCGATAAATAAAACTGATTCGAATAAATAGTACAAAGCCTGATAAATAAAGTCTCAAAGACAAAGTAAAACAAATAAGCCATGCAGGGCTAGAAAATCTCTAAGGGGCAGAGGTACCCTCAACATCCATATCATCATCCTCACTGCTCTCGCTGGAAGTCTCAGTAGTCCCGGAGGAGGAAGAGCTATCATCTGTAGCAGGCCTAGAAGATGACTCGGGAGGAGGAAGAAGAAGGTCCTAAGAGATACGATCTGAGAAAACCACTCGGGTGCGGAACCTCTGTAGTAAAGCCTCGTCGTCAGGACAGACATAGTCCGCCGGGTTAATATCAAGGCAAGCCTCGTTCACGGTTCCAAGGACCGTGTCCCAGCCAGTCCTAAAAAACCCAGGGAACACTAAGTCGTCCCTCACCCTCATGGACTGGGTCAACTCCTCCGAGTCCAAGTAGTTGTCAATTGCCTTGTCCTTCTCGACCCTAGGGACAACCAACTCAGCATTGGACACTCCGAGCTCCTCCTCCTTACGCTTCTGCTTTCGCTCCAAAGCAGCGTACTTCTTCTACTGCTTCCTCAGGGCGTTGTCAGCTTTGTCAGAAGCCCTCTTCCGTCATTCAGCTTGCCTCACCGTGCCTTGGAAGTAGGCGTTAGACTAAAATGAAATAATAAACGAAGATATTATAAGGCAAGAAAATGCTACAAGTAAAAAGAAAGAAAATTTTAAGAAATAGTCGTACCGAGGCCAAGTACTGAGCTCCCATGAGCTTTATCCTCTCTAGGTCGGGGGTAGCTACCACATCAGTGAAGTCCTTGGGGGTTATGCCGTGGTAAGGCCAATCTCAGGTGTGCTTTGTGGATCCAACCATGGTATCCCCTCAACGGAATCCCCAAAAAGGCTGAAAGGTGCCTGTAGCAATAGAGACAGGAGCAGCAGCAGAGATAGGGGCACTGTGGGCTTCAGCTCCCTCAGCTGGAACCTCTACCATGGGCTCCTTATGCTTCCTTAAGAAGCTAGGCTCAGTAGCCTTTCCCCACGTATCTAGTCCCGCAAGCCGAGCTTTCTTCATCCTCGTAGTCTTCTCAATGAGAGGCATATTATCCGCGTTGATTTCCTTAGCAACTACAAAACAAGAGAAAAATAAAATAAGTGGTGTCAATAATGCATGGAAGAAAATGAAAATGAGAAGGGAAGAAAAATACCCTGTTGAGAAACTGAGGAGAGTCCCACATGGATAAGGGAAAACTCCTCTAAAAGAGTCCAGCTGACAGAGGCACCATTATCCCGAGTAAGCTCATCATAATTGATAGTTTCCTCTGGGGTTAGGTGAATGGATTTGAGGCTACCATCGCTAACCTTCCCGAAGGAAGATCTGAAGAGGGTGCCCTAGTCTCCATTCTCCCACCTTAACCCGACAAAACTAATCCTCCAATGTTGGTTATTGTCTGGAATGGACGCATTGTTAAAAATGTGCTTACACTTGGGCCTTTGCTTAAAGTAGACCCAACCACAGATACTCGAAGAACTGTTATAACACTGGAAGATTTTCCTAAAAATAGCTATTGATAAGGGAAAACCTCCCCTAAGACAACAAACCATGAAACATAAAATATTCCTCCAGGCGTTTGGAGGAAGCTGACAGGAGTTAATTTACAAATCTGCTAAGAGGTGAGAAATGAAGGGATGAAAAGGAAACCTAAGCCCAGCATCATGGGCATCTGTGTAAATAAAAAGAGTATCGGGTTTCCACTGGTAAGTACGATCGCCACCGGCAACTGGAACTAGCCTAAGAGGGGGACGAACATTATAATGTGCGTTTAACTTATCGTAATCTATATTGTGCCATGTGTTGCAATGATCGAAAAAGTCAAGATGTGTAGTTGAGGGATATTTGTCCCCCCTAGTATTAATCATATCTACCAAAGACATGTAAGAAGCGCGGATTTCGATATCCTTACCTCGTTTCGAAGCTGAGGCTATCTTGGCCGCTCTCTCAGAATTCTTATCAGCCATTGATAGAGTTTGAAGGAACCTTGAAATCTTGGAAGGGAGGGAGGCCGGAAAATGCTAAGAAAGTTGGCCGGAAAACTCTAAGGAGAGGAGTGTGGAGAATGTTAAGAAGAGAGGAGAGTATTTGAGAAGAGAATGAGAAATGAAATGAGAGGTGTGGCGATTTCACTCTCCCATCCCACTCTTATATAGGCACAAAGAAGGCTAGTTGGGCCTAGAAAAGCCCATTTGGGCCCCAGAAAAGAACATTCTGGAAGAATCCAGAAATAAAACTTAAATTAAATAAATATTTTTGAAAATTCTGGAAGAATCTAGAAAAAACCCTAGAAATTCTAGAAAATCCAAGTGTTTAGGGGCCCAAGAAGCCTAGTGTCAAGGCCCAAATCCAGGATTTTCAAAAGAAAATCAACAAAAGGGCCCAAATATAATAAGTCCACAAAGAGGCATAGGAATAAACCAAAGTCCAAATATTTGAAGGCCATACAAAATCAAGGCCCAAAAGAAGAAGCCTAGTTGAAAGAAATGGGCCCAAGGAAGCCCAGAAAAAATGGGCCAAAAAACATGTGAAAATCCTGATCCCATTTTTGACCAGAATTTATATAAAATTCCTGGTCGAATGGATAAGGTCGAAAATAACTTCGACCAGGGCTGAAAAGGAGGGATAAATCGATCAAACCCTAACCCAATTCGACCAGAAATCACATAGAAATTTTGGTCGAAGTGCTTGAGGTCGAAAAGACCACGACCAGGATCAAACAGGGCTGAATTCGGTCAGAAAAATCAAAGAAATCCTGACCGAAAGGGTCAGGAATCCTCGTTGAATCTTCTAGTCGAAAATATTGTTGACCAGGACTATGTAGGATTTAATTCGGTCAAAAAACATCGATCCTCGCCGAAATGGTTAGGATTCCTGATCGAAAACAAAATAAATAAATAAATAAATAAATATGGATAAAAATCATGGCCGAAATTTGACCAGGATTTTACTTGAATACTTCTGCCCGAAATGGGCTTCGACCTGGGCACTGTAGGACCATAATTCGACTAGGATCCTGGTCGAATAAGGATTCCTGGTCGAACCAGGTACATAAAAAAATGAGGGAAGAAAAATCCAGAAAAATTACAGAAATTAAAGGAAATTCCTTAAATATTTTTCTGGAAAATATGAATATTTTCAGAAAATAAGGAATAAATCCAGAAATTAAAGGAAATTCCTTAAATATTTTATGGAAAATATGAATATTTTCAGAAAATAAGGAATAAATCCAGAAATTAAAGATAATTCCTTAAATAATTTCTGGAAAATATGAATATTTTCAGAAAATAAGGAATAAATCCATAAATTAAAGGAAATTCTTTAAATATTTTCTAGAAAAATATGAATATTTTCAGAAAATAAGGAATAAATCAAGAAATTAATGGAAATTCCTTAAATATTTTCTGGAAAATATGAATATTTTCATAAAATAAGGAATAAATCAAGAAATTAAAGGAAATTCCTTAAATATTTTCTGGAAAATATAAATATTTTCATAAAATAAGAAATAAATCCAGAAATTAAAGAAAATTCTTTAAATATTTTCTAAAAAAAATATGAATATTTTCAAAAATAAGGAATAAATCCAGAAATTAAAGAACATTCCTTAAATATTTTCTGGAAAATATGAATATTTTCAGAAAATAAGGAATAAATCCAGAAATTAAAGGAAATTCCTTAAATATTTTCTGGGAAATATGAATATTTTCAGAAATAAGAAATAAATCCAGAAATTAAAGGAAATTCCTTAAATATTTTCTGTAAAATATGAATATTTTTAAAAAATAAGGAATAAATCCATAAATTAAAGGAAATTCCATAAATATTTTCTGGAAAATATGAATATTTTTAGAAAATAAGGAATAAATCCAGAAATTAAAAGAAATTCCTTAAATATTTCCTGGAAAATATGAATATTCTCAGAAAATAAGGAATAAATCCAGAAATTAAAGTAAATTCCTTAAATATTTCCTGGAAAATATGTATATTCTCAAAAAATGAGGAATAAATCCAGAAATTAAAGGAGAAATCCTAGAAATTAAGGGAAAATTCCTGAAAATAAAGGAAAAATCCAAGAAATTCAGTGAAAATTCCTGGAAATTAAGATAATTCCTAAATAACAGGGATAAAAGTAAATCCTTATAAATGTGTAGGTCGCTTCACACTTTACGCAAAAACGATACCCTATAAGGGAACGAATGAACTTAACTTCTGCGAAACCTAGTCACTGTTTCCCAAAAGTTGGGGGGCAAATGATATGGAAGAAAATAAGGCCTGGGTATATGATTAATGTTGCATTAATCATATCAGAATTGGTCCAACAGCTAGGCCCATTTGAGAAGGCCCAAAACCCTGAATATTAATTAATTTCATAATTAATAAATAAGGGATAAGTCAGCTAATAAGATGAGTCCTAGTGGAGAAATAAATCATTGTAGATTGGTCTTCAAGGAACCTGGTGGGATAAGGAATCAGCTTCCTACCTCTTAGGACTCCAAAGTCCATACTAATTCTGAGACTTGCCCACCAAGTCTTCTAATCCAAGTCCAATTCAAGGACTCCCAACATCTATATAAGGGGCCTCACCCCACAGATCATAATTACATTTTTTGACTTGATCCTTGGCATACAACAAGGTACGTAGGCATCTTGTTAGGCAGATCAAGTCACAAAACACAAGAGTAGTCAAATCATGCCTCGAAGCTCATGTTCCCTAGTAATAAATACAGCAATTATTATACCTTAGTTTTTAACACCATTTCTAGTTGGGAACTTCAGCACCATGTGGTAGGTTGAGGGCACAGCCTTAAAATCATAAATTCCTGTTATACCCATGATAACTTTGTAAGTAGAGGCTGCCTTGACAACTTAAAAGTTTAACATCTATGTGGCCTCCATGGGCTCTTCTCCGATGGTTATGGGAAGTTGTATTGCTCCTTTAACTTTACATTCCACATGGTTAAACCCGTAAATGGGCGTGTCAGATGAAGTTAGCTGAGAATCATTGTAGCTCATCCTTATAAATGTGTCATGGAACTGAATGTCCACAGAAGCTCCATTGTCTACCAGGCCCTCATAACAAAACAATTTCCAATTATCGGAGTGATAACCAGAGGATCGTCCTGAGGAAATTTCAAACCTTCAAGGTCCGGGTCACCAAATTCAAGCGTCACCTCTAACTTAGAACGCTTAGATGGTTCTCCAACTGTTCTCATTACTTCTCTTGCATAAGCTTTTTGGGAGTTCCTTGTATTACCAGCTGATGTAGGTCCTCCCGAGATCATATTAATTACTGGCCCTCGGGGCTGTGGGTTGCGATCTCTGCCGTTACCTCTTCGATCGTATCTATTCGATCATTATCTCTCTTCTAGCTTCTGACCTCTTCACCCTTGGTGAAACGTCCAAACTTTCCCCTTCGGATCAGATACTCAATCTCATCCTTGAGTTTTCTATAATCGTCAGTGTCATGACCAACATCTTTGTGAAATCTGCAGTATCGACTCTTGTCTCTTTTTTCAGGATCTCCCCTTAGTAGCTTCATCCATTTGAAGTCTATGTCCTTTTTAATTTCCATAAGGATTTGGCTCCTTCGAGCATTTAACCTTGCATATTCAACGAACCTTGGTTGCTGATTCTTCTTAGAAGAGGAGTGAGTCATATTTTTTGCCAATTCATGGATACTTGTCCTTGGCATCATACTCCTGATCCACCTTCCGCTTCTTGTTCCCAGTAGGTTCATTACTCACGGCTATCTTCTTCATACTTTCCTCCACCTTAATATATTTCCCGGCTCTATCCTGGAGCTGCAGCATTCTTTCGGGAGGGCGCTTAGCCAAGGACATCTTAAAGAACTCATTTCTAGTCCCTTGGTGCAGGGCTATCATAGCTACCTTATCATCAAGATCAGGGACCTTCAAAGACTCCTTCGTAAATCGATTCAGATATTCTCTCAAGGACTCCTTCGCCCCTTGGACTATGCCCATGAGAGATGCTAAACTCTTTTTGTGCACTTTGCCACTTATGAACTGTTTGATAAAAGCTAGACTAAGGTCCTTAAAGGATCCAATAGAGTTTGGGGGCAGATGGTTGTACCACCTTTGAGCCATGCCCGATAGGGTTTGAGGAAAGGCCCGACACTTAATAGTGTCATTCACGGGCTGTAGCAAAAGGGCGTTAGAAAACGTCCCAACATGATTATTAGGGTCGCCAGTACCATCGTATGCTTTGATGGTGGGCATCTTGAACTTCCTTGAGATGTGGGCATTCATTATCTCATCAGTGAATGGTGGGTTTGGATCATCAGGATCTCCTATGGGCATAAGATCACTTGGATCAGCCCTTGGGGCAACTGTCCCTTCTTGGTATTGGACCATCCAGGTCTATAATTGGAGGAGGATTTCTTCGCCTTGGAGCGAGTGGGGGTCTTGGGGCCAGATGTGTCTCCAGGTCTCACTTCAGCCTTTGGATCTCTTCTTCATGAGCCCTGATCCTCTCTTGAACATCTTGAGGATTCATCTCTTGAGTGCTCCTGGAGCGTTGTTCAGTGTCAGCCATCGGCTCTTTGCCAACATGCCTCCTTCTTGGAGCAATATCATCATCCGATGACTCAGAGTCTCTTTCAGTATAAGGCCCAGAGAATTCTTGATCCTCTGGAATAGGAGCCAAGCCACGTATATATTGGGGCGTCCGCCCTTGTGCTCCAACCAGAGTGTCCACTCCCTCCAACTTCGGGGTATAGCATCCCGTAAAGAGGAGTAGTAGTCACAATTGTCGAGTACTCATACCCAAGGGGTTGAGAGTTAATAAGTGCATGTAACTACTGAAGTTGGGGATTCGTCCCTTGAGGAGCCGGGGGGTTCGTCCCTTGTGGCTGAGCCTCAGTTGCCCCTACCAGGGTTCCTCATTAGGTGGAGGCATAAGTTGAGTGTGGTGGTACTTCCACCGCGGATGTGATTGTTCACGATGGGACAAGAGTGTTTATCCCACTAGTATTTCTACTCCGTGTGTTTACCATGGTTGTTATAAGTTTCCCACAGAAGTTGCCAAATATTGTTGAATAAAAACCTGAGTACTTTAATATTTAATGCTAAGGTTAGTGAGCTTCAAGCTTTAATGGCTGCTCTTGTGTTCCGAACTATCGATCCTTCCAAGATTCTTACGTATCTCTGTGTTGTAGAGAATCAAGCCAAAAATGTAGTTCTAGGTTGAGGGATATAGCCCTTTATATAGAGGTGAGTCTAGGGTTAGACTTCTGTTGGGAGACTTGGTGGACAAGTCTCCAACTTAGATGATGATTATAAGTCCTTTTGAGGAAGGAGATCCGGAACCTTCTATGTAGGACTTTGAGTCTGTTTGGAATACATGTCTCTGCTCTTCCAGCCGTATTGGGCCTAGTTCGTGAACAACTCAGGTTCATGGACTTGGACGACCTCTGCTGGTAGGCCTTGGTTGTTTGGGCCGTCATAGGCCTGTTACGAAGCTTTGGACCAGACAAGCCTGCTATGAAGCTTGGACCAGATAGGTCCGTATTGGACTTTTCAGACAAGAAGCCCAAGTGTAATTAATGCGACATTTAATGTGTCTTTAGGATGTATTTTATATCCATATCAATCATCTTCTTGGATGGATTATTTGAAATAGATAGAAATTGAATTTGAGGCTAAGATTTGTAGGAAACATGTAACTAATCAAGGAGAAGCAAGGATAAATACCTTGTAAATTAGTAAAAAGTGGAGCTTGGACTTTGGTTTTTTAAAAACAAGGCCGAAGCTTTTCTTCATGAAATGGGGAAAGCTTTGCTTGCCTGTTGCCTTGGTTTTTTTGTAATGAATTAGCTTGGTTAATTACTTGGATAATAATATGATTAAAATACTTGGATGAGAATGATCCATGAACAAATATCTTCCTATTTGCATATATCATCTTACATTACTAGTTAGCCACTTGTCTCATTCTTATGGTTTGATGATGTCATTCTCCTTTAATATCTTTGATTAGTACATAATTGCTTGGTTAATCCCCTTGTTATTTGCATACGCTTGATTCTTGGTCCCTTATTTGTTTTACGGTTCACTTACCCTTGTTCTCGTTGATTATTTGAGGGATCATATCCGGGATCTTATTACTTGGGTTTCCCTAAACCTTTCTTAATACGTTATATTCCTTTAATGTCCCTCTATTATAATCCTTGAATTGAATTCCTTTTAATCATGTTACCTTATACTTAATTCCTTCGGTATCTAGTGGATTTTCGGGGAAAATGAAAGTGTTCGAATTCTAACGAGCTTTACATATACTCATTTACATTACGGAATACTAATATGATCTCAGAATTTCCATAACAGAACTCTTATATAGGGTGGTCTTATAATTTTCCACAATCAACAAAAGTTACTATTCATCAAGATTACAAAAATTTCCAAAAATTGGGGTTATTACAGCCTCCCCTCCTTAAAAGGATTTCATCCCGGAATCAGATAGAGAACAATTGGGGATACTTTTCTAGCCTTGCGCCGTCTAGTCCCCAAATCAATTTTCCACATTGTGGTCCTTCCACAAAACCTTGACTAGCTTGATCTCCTTATTTCGAAGCACTTGCTCCTTTTGATCCATAACCCTTATTGGTTGCTCCAAATAGGTCAAGTCTTGTTGTATGTCTACGTGCTCCTATTAAATTATATGTTTGGATTCCAGATTATACATCCTTAATATTTCCATATGAAACACATTGTGAACTTGCTGCATGTTCGAGCGTAGGGCTGGCTGATAAGCTAACTTACAATATGTCTCAAAATCTCAAATGGTTTGATGTATCTCAGGCTTAACTTTCCTTTATTTCCAAACCTCATCAATTCTTTCCAAGGGAATACCTTTAACCATACTAGGTTTCCTACTTCATGCTCCTTGCCCTTCTGGTCCAATTTACGTATTTCTTTTGTCGATCTTGGGCTGTTACCAGCCAACATCAGATGGAATCTATTATTTCCTTGGTCCTTTGGACTACTTCGGGGGCATCTTGCGCTTTCCAACTTCATCCCAATATAAAGGAGATTAGCATCTTCTTCCCTAAAGGGCCTCAACAAGGAGTCTTCCTGATAGTGACATAAAATCTATTGTCGTAAGAAAACTCGATCCGTGCAAAGTGATCATTCCAATTTCCTTTCAAGTCTATCACACAGACTCTTATCATAGCTTCCAGCGCTATAGATTTTGCTTCTCAATACCCACCCTTTTCGAGTCCGTAATTGTTACTATCTTCCGTATATAATACTATTATGGCTATACTTTTACTCGCTAGCATTCTATAACCTTTTAATAATTGCGTCAACCTTAGTATCACGAACGCGTTAGATTCCGAATACTACCGCACTGATACTACTCTTTTTCTAGTTATTTCTATTTTTGAAAACGTGATCCATCATATAGAAGTAAAAGAATTTATTGACATATCACTATGATCATGAACACTTGTTACATCGCAGAGTTAGTACAGAAGGGGGCCAACCTTTAGTACTTGACGAGCAATTTCATAACATATGGTATCCTACTAGGCTTCTATAACACAGATAGATAGCCATTCGGTAATACCTCTCATTCTAGAAGGGTTGTTCTTCTCAGTTTTTAAGAGATGAAAAAGAAGGAATTTAAGAGAATTATATAAAGATACATGGTCACCAAATATCTGGCTTGGAATTTACCTCTGAACTATAGAGGTTTATCAACGAAGAACGATATATATATATACATATATATATCAAGTATTAATGCCTCATATTTTCACGTGTCTGGATATTTTCCTACTATGTCCACCACTCTATGGACCTATGCTCTTGCACAATCTTATTAACCATTTCCCTTGAAACTCCCTCACATCTAAAATTGAATCTGGGATTTTACACTCAACATCATCGTGACTAGAATCCTACGCTTGCACCACAACCTTCCTCGTACAGTAATACTACTCTTTGTCGATAAGAAGGAATAAATATTCAATAGGTAAATAATCGACTTAGTTAGTTTATCAATGATAACTTATACATTATCATGACCTGATTAGTGGTACTCAATCTCAACATCCACTACAATACAATTCTCACAGTTGTTATCGTTTCATTATTCACGGAATCATTGTTGCATTACTCTAGTCCACCACTAACCTACTATAGTAATTCATTTCCTCAGAATCTTAATAGCTAATTATACAGAGTCTATACCTATCGTATTGAAATCTTCTAAAGAGGTAACATAATTACCATTCATGATCCATGAAGGACATCTCCTGTACTTGACGTATATATGATATGAAGCATATAAAATTTTAGAAGAGTTTCAATCAAGCAACGATAGTAGTTTAATACCATTATTAACCATATTTCCTCAATAGGAGACTGGAAACTGAAGGGTTTATTTAGTCCTTTTTGGAACTTGGTCCTGGCTTATCTCAAGGTAGGACCTAAGATGGGTAGCCCGCTCACAGCGATAACATGAATTAAATCTCTACCAACCTACTATTATGGTTGAGTATTGCATAGTCATCAGAAAGGAATGTAAATCTTCCACACCATAATACAACCTTCATGGCTTTAACCAGCATCACTGTATTCCTTTGGCACGAGCGCCTATAATTGCTCTCTTATACTTAAAGTGTTGGCCACCTCATTAGATTTTCCTAATAGTAATAGTTCCTTACAATCAATGTCTTTTGAACCATCTTTAACTAAACTTTTTACCTCATTTCCAATCACTGCTTATATGAAAATGCTCTTCATAAGTTCTGGTGAGTAAAAAAAATATCACCATCTTTCCATAAGTTCTTTAAATGTGAACATAATCACGACTGACTCTCGATCTTACTTGGGACATCTCTTATCTTGGGTCCTTCTTGGTTTACCCAATCTTGACCTTCATTTGGTCGATCTATACTTTCTTATTATTTGACACGTACCCCACCTGTAATTATTATAATTATGCCATATTTCTTTTACCAAAATTTCTATTCTTGATAAATTAAATATTACCTTTATTCTTGTAAAATCTCTAAGGTTATTTTTAAATCATTCCTCCTGTATTCCAGAGGTACATGGCATATCGAGATACCATCTACTAATCTTATAACCCTTGTGTCTATATAGTTCTGAAAATTTTTTCCACTAATCTTTTAATGTTTTTGTTACCTTAATCCTTCTAATTCATACTATCACCCTATTAATGGTGAAATACCAACCTTTATGCATCCCTCCATGGTTTATCTCAAGTTATCGAGGTTTTTTCCTTAATTCCACCTTTAAAAAGGTACTTACACTTGTCCATTGATAAATCAAGGCATATATCCTTGATAAGGGTCTCTCATTCAATTATTCCCACCCCGATAGTCTATACTTAGTTTTATGGTAACATCCTTTTCCATAATGAGGTCAATCCATATGGCCTCCGAAAGATAACGACGGTTATCTGGTTTTCTTGCCTGATTTGGTAATGGTAGCAAAGACGTTCTAAAATATATTGGTCATGTTCAATCGTGAAATTCTTTTTACTAAATCCTCATTTACCTTTGTTGTGTATCTCAACATTCATCTCAATATTGAGATGTCTTTTATACTTGGCATCTCCCCTTTGGGTATCAAGTAACAGGTGTTAAATAAACTTCATGTCCTTGAAGGTCACTTATTTCATTCAATAACCTAAATTCTTGCTTTCTTGTCTCCTCGATACATTCACGTTTCCTTAATAATCTATCGTTCTATCACAAATTTTCATGGAGTACTCCTAACTTAAAGGGGATTAATTATATGTATCGCTTATGCCTTCAAACCTCGACTTTATTTCATGATTAGTCACCATAACCTTGATGATTACACACTTCTCTATCTTTATTACTTGGGTTTCTTAGGGTTTCCACATACCTAAGTCCCTTATTAGTTCCTCAAATTCTACTTCCTTTATATTCCTTTATATTCATTTTTCCTTTCAGTCTTTTGGTTTTCATTTCTATTACAATCATTTCATGAACCAACACAGCATAAGCATTGATTTTAAACATCCCGTTATTCTGGATTCGTTTCCTTCAATGAATCTTGACGACTTTTACAATCTAGATTCATATTTCATTATATTCGTCCGCCTTTCGTCTGGCTCAACTTCTATACTATCTCTCTCTATTTTTTTTGCCTCCCACCAGTAGTTGGCCTCTTCTTTTTAAAAATTAAGTGGAAAAAATAGTGTTTTACAGTTTTATCAATCATGTAGAATCTAAAATGTTTCCTTTTTTCCCTTAGTCCGGGACCTTGCCTTGGCTGGGTCAGCTTTTCTGTGGAACTCTGAGAGCTTAAGCGACTAAAAGGTCCTGAAAGAATTTCCCACCTTATTGATTCATCAGGGTGGTGGTTGGGGATAATAGTCTAAGTTTCGTTTAGGCAGCTCCATGAATTTCCCCATAGGAATACCGTCCCGGGTCTCCTTTCCTTACTCGACTTGTATTTTCAGTATAAAACATTTCATCCTTCTCCCTATAATCGAGGTCATCCTATATGTTCTAAATCATCATTTTCCACTTCATAATGTTCTAGGTTCCTTATATCTTGATTGTGACCTCCCTTGATTATCAAACTCAGGGTTTGCCCTATTCTATTCCTTGTGGGGGCATAATGCATGGAATTTTTTTGAGAAACTCGTTATATTGGTTTTACTTACTTTGCTTAAGTCTTTCTCTCGTATAGTCCTTACATGGTCGGAAAATATTAATTCCCCAGTTTCTATATACTTCACGACACTCTAAAGTGTTAATAGAGAAATCTACAATATGAATAAACTTGCGATCTTATCACAAAAGAACTGATCTGAACTGAAAGAAACCAATATATGCATAACCATTTGTTCGAGAGTACAACAACTAAACACATGAAAAAGAACTAAATCACCAGATCTGATCTATCCCAAAAGTAATACTACTAATAATAACCTAGTCAATCAAGACTAATAATTCATAACTAGGCTAATCTTTCAAAAGTGGTGCTGAATGAAAATCCTTGTCTGATCGCTTTGACTCTGCACACTACTCTGGATCAAGGAATGCGGGCACGAATAAGATTCCTAACCTGCTCCATCAAAGAGGCGATGAGGTCTAGGATGGTCTCAAGTAGAGCTGGATCAATCTGGCCCTCAAGATGCCCTCTAGCTATAAATTTAGGTGGTAGCCTCAATCCTAGCCATGCTATAAACTAAGCGTGTCGGGAGTACCTCGCCCTCACTCATCGGTGCAGTAAGTCGATTCAACAACTCACTCTAAGATTACAGGCCTCAGACAGGCCGCCTAAAGTTATTCGATAATCGACGATAAGAGAAGCCTGAATGGTTGCACCTAGCAATCCATGGGGTGCAGGTGGTGTAGACCCGGGTGATCCAACCGGATAACCGAGCACAATATCGGGTGAAAATGGTGCGGGAGGTAAAGGCGGCATCTCCTCAGTAGGTGTCGGGCTCTATACAGGGGAGGAAACAAGAACTGGTGGAACCTCATGGATGTCTACAGGAACCTCCTGGAAAGGGTCTGATACTGGAATAACTGGTGCTATAAAAGGCCCCATTCTATCTTCCCTCGCTATATGTTGTGCCCTTGGTAACTCTCCATCCTCTAGTGCCTCCCTTGCATCCATCCTAGATCTGGTAGGTCATCCTGACTATGGTCATCAATTCCTCAACGGTCATCTCTTCAGTCTCGTCAAGATCCTTCACGGGTTCTTCCTCAACAACAATCCCTTCTGGGATATCATCCTCAACTGCTATATCCTCCATAAGAACCTCACCCGGTCCCTCATTAGGCTACTCCATCGGATCCATAATTTGATCTCCAATATTTAATAAAACATCATCGTGTTGTTGCTCCTGAACCTCAAGGCTCGGTGCCCCACTACCCTATATGATAACGAACTATATTACTATTATGATATTTATAAGAGTTCATGTAAGGGTTTAAATCGTCAGTTCTACATAATATAATCCGACTATGAACTTGGAAAGAGTTCTTATTATTTTAGTGAACTTATTATATTAACGACGCATCATCTCTGAGGTTTATAACGCTTAGCTTTGATACCATTTCTGTAACACCCCCAGATCCGGGGTTGATAATCCAGGTTATCACGATCTTTATTTCCATTCATAAATCCTTAATTTAATTAAATAAACAACTGCATATTGTGACCCCCCAATATTACACACCCCACAACACATTTTTAGTCTCAGAGATGAAATTGAAATAAGTAACAGTCATTGAGATCCACAAGGTAAAAGTTATTACAAACCCAAAATGATTACTTAATAAGTTTACAGTTTTTTTCCATTATCCAACACAAGTTATAATTATACATAAGTTAATTCTGAAAAGCTGAACGCCTAAACTACAGATAAATATACCTCTGCAGCAATGGTGGCTAGGATCTCAACGGGTAGACGCAGGACGCTTCCCACGCTTTTGCGGTGGGTCTGCTTGAGTCTGGCCATCTTGCCTAACTATTGTTGTGTTATAAAGAAATAAATCAAGAGTGTGCAATATAGCTAACAAAAATAATATATAGCTTACTCAATAATGCAAAGTATCCTTATCGATAACTTTTTGAAAATCTATGTCATGCATAAGATAATCATTTACTAAATATAAGTTTAAAAGACGAAGTTACAAAATACTCCAAAATACTTATATCTTTTCAGGAAAACTAAATGAACTACTACTGTTCAAAGTATAATTATTTTTCAAAAGTTCATCATATAGATATAGTCACAAGGTAAAACTTCTATAAAATCAATCGTTTGAAATATCATTTAAAAGTTGAAATTACGAGATACTTCATTATTTTTATATATATACATATATATGTGTATATATCTCATTCATAACTCCTTGAAAGCCTTTGTTATGATAAGGATAAACAGACTTGCATTACTCCTTTTATTTTGGAAGGAGGAAAACTTTGGCATAAACCACGATACCTTGTTGATCAGGAAAAATATCATTCACATTAATTTTCTACTAGTAGAAGAATGAATTCCTTGTCGGTCATCACCCATGTCGTATTAGGGCCTTATGCTGGACTGTCCCATAGCTTCCTACACGTTGATAGACGGTCCCATAGCCTCTTACACTTTGGTGGACTATCCCACAACCTCTTACACTGGACTGTCCCACAGCCTCTTACACTTATGTCAACACACTCTGATGGATTTACTTCCCGAACGTTGGACAAGTAATCAAAAACTCTTTATCTATTTAGAAACTTCGTTGCGAATATAAAAATACATCACTGAGCCAGATCCTTCAGATTTTTGAGCGAGTATTTAAATCCCCTTTGAAATGAAAGATTTAAATTTGAAAACGAGTTTTGGGATTGGCTCTAACTTTTAAAATCATTTTGAAGATTGGAAAACATTTTTCGAAAACGTTTAAGGTAAAGATGATTCAAACAATATAAATTAGTTTTAAAGTATTAGAAGAATATCTAAATATTATTCTTTAAATAATAATTAATAAAGAGTAATTTTTTAAATAAACGAATTAAAAAGTTTTGAAACTAATACCTGAAATAATAATTTAACTAATAAAAGATATACTTATACAAAAGTAAATTCTTTAATTGGATAATCGGAAATATTGTTTTTTTATTATTCAGAACTATCGAATAAATCTTATTCGATCAATAGTTATCAAAAAATATAAATATAATATACTCGGTAACATCGCCTCCCGGTTTAGGCAAAATTATCAACTTTGGGTGCCATATACTAAGGGTATATGCAAAATACTACTTATCACTAGCATATGTATTATGCAGCCAGTAAGTTCTACTTTTAAAACAGTTGAACTTTTATATCGAAATATCAAATTTCAAAATATGAATGCATATATAACATAAGATTTTTTCTTTAAAATAATACTTTATTATATCGCAAGATATAGTTTTCAAAACATTCATGCATTTATATCGCAAGATAAGACATACACTTATCACAACAACAGTAATAGTTTTCAAAACTTGCCTGACTGATCTTGGGTGGAAATGAGCTTAGGGTGGATACGGTAACCTATAAACAATAACATAAGCTAGAATTAATCCTCATTCACTTAAGAAACTAGACTTTACTCATGCATACCCTAACGCTCGCTTCTACACTTCAAGATTTACATTAGTCACTCATGTGCCCTCAGCTCCACCATTTTTATAAAATTGACCGTTAAACATATTAAGGCAAATCCTTCTTGAGGACTTTACTAACTTCCTAAGAAACTTTACATAATTTTTTCATATTTCAATAAGTCGTTTAGTGGCCTTAAATATGGTCTCAAATTTACTCGAGGGGTAGGGGTTTCTTCGCGAAAAGCCGTTACTTAAAACGGTTGTTTCTCCTAAACCGTAAATCCGATTAAAGCGATCCACATATTAAAATGAAGCTTAAATCATAACATATCTAAGCATGGTAATGGTGAGTTCGTGGAAGTGGGTTTTAGAGTCCAAAAGTTACTCGTAGAAACAGTTTCTAGAAAAACGGGCATTACGACTGCTATACTTTAGCGATTCCCAAATTTTCACAACACCAAATCACACCATACCAACTACAATTCAATAACAACTCAAGATCATTACATTTACTACTGATCTAAGTGAAAACAAGCTCAAGAATCTCAAATCCAACAAGTGTCATACTATCTCCATAATCAACAAAATCACTTAACAATCAAAGCTCTAAACATGCTTAAACATTCAATTTACTAATCATCCATCCAAACCATCTTAAAAATCAAACAATCAAACTTACTACTAAGGGTTTTGAAGATTTATACCTTCCTTGGAGTTTCTAAACATTGCAAGTGGCTTCAAATGCCTATGGGAACCTTGATGCACTCTTAACCAACCTTGATCTTTCCATTAAAATCAAGAAATCAAAATTAGTTTCTTGAAAACACTATTCATCATCTTCTTGGATGAATTATTAGAAATATATAGGAATTGAATTTGAGGCTATGATTTTTAGGAAGTATTTAACTAATTACGCAGAGACGGTTCATTCCTTAGGAGTCCAAGGCTAGTAGATGATAAATTTCGGCATATCGGATCTCCTCTACATGTAGATAATTTGTAGGTTGTACGATGGTGACTGGTCATCACAGGTCAACTTCCGGGCACGACATACTCCAGATATGAGTTCATCATCTAGTTTGGATTTTTCTGCAACATTATCCAGAGCACCCTGATAGAAAGGCTACAGCTGGGTGACTGATGAGTGTTGGCAGGGTCAAGTGTTCAAAATGGTGTTTTGATAATGAAGTATCTGGTAACTTCATATTTTGATAATGATTTGAGAATTGAGTTTCCTTAAGAGGATAAAAGCCCCCAAGAGTCTTTGCAAAAATGTTTTATACGAGCTTTACCTTGTAACTTCATCCTTATGATGAACTTTTGAAAATTAATTATACTTTGGACAACATTAGTTCATGTAGTTTTCTGAAAAGATATATAAGTATATTGAATTATCTTGTAACTTCATCTTTTAAACTTATATCTAGTAAATGATTATCTTCTGCATGACAAAGATTTTTAGAAAGTTATCGATAAAGATACTTTGCATTATTGATCAAACTATATATATTTTGTGAGCGGTATTGCTCACTGTTGCTTCATTTCTTTATCACACAACAAAAGTTAAGCAAAATGGACAGGCTTAAGCAGACCCACCGCAAGAGCTTGGAGAGCATCCTGCGTCTACCTGCTGGGTCCATAGTCGCCATTGCTATAGAGGTAGATTTATCTGTAGTTTAGGCATTTAGATTTTGGGAATCAACTTATGTATAATTATAACTTGTGTTGGATAATGGAAAAGAACTATAAATTTATTAATTAATTAATTGGGTTTGTAATAACTTTTAACTCGTGGATCTCAATGACGATTACTTATTTCAATTTCAATTCTGAGACTATAACGTGTTATGGAGTGTTTATTATTGTAAGGTCATACTATGCAGTTGTTTATTTAATTAAAGTAAAGTGTTCTAAATAGAAATGAACATCGTGACACCCCGAATCCCTGACCCCGGATTTGGGGGTGTTACAGAACTGGTATCAAAGCCAAGCGTTATGAACCTCAGAGATGATGCGACATTATAATAATAAATTCACTAAGATAATAAGAACTCTTTCCAAGTTCATATTCGAGGTACTTAACATAGTACTGATAATTAAAACCCTTACGGGAACCCTTATAATTATCATGATAGTAACATAGTTCGTTTAATGTGTAGTATCGAGAGGTCGATGATCTAGAGATGTTTGAGCAGGAGCACGATGAGGCGTTCCAACATGCTGAGGATTAGGGTAATCCTGATGAGGATGTTGCTGAGGAGGAGGACCCCTCAGAGGATACTGAGCCAAAATTTTATTAGGAGATAGATGAGGAGGATCCCATGGAGGACACTGAGCCACTTGCTGATGTGGATGATGAGGAGCACCCCTCAGAAGAGACAAAGCCAGTTGTTTTCGAGATTTTTGATGATGAGGACCCGGAGGAGGTCCCAATTGCTAAGGATGTTGAACACCATTCTGATGTAAATGTTGAGACCTCTTCTAAGGAGCAGGTTGATGTTGTTGTAGAGTACACTAGTACCCACCTACCTCCACTCTCTATGGTTAGAGCCCCTACCCTCCACCACTACCTATGATCCCTTATGATATGGCTCTGAGACTCTTACTCCCGAGCCCCTGTAGTCTGAGGATGCACCCTCAGCAGAGCCAGATACCCCACCCCGACCTTGTAAAAAGAGAGTCCTGCATTTGGTTCATGGTTTTATAGTGAACAGGCTTAGTTTATAGTTGGCCGCTGCTGAAGACAGATTGGATGAGGTGAGGAGAGAGTTGGATGCTGAGAGAGTTAGTAGACGTACACTTGTTTTTGAGACGAGATTTGTCATACCACGATCTACTATTACTGAGTTGACTAGGATTGAGCTTATGGATCGTGTGAGGATCCGAGAACTTCATGGAGATAGGCATGGTAGGGTGTCAGGAGGCAGGCTAAGTATATCGTCAGGCATACGATGAAGAGAGTATGGGAGTTGACCCACTCTTGTGCCTGATTCAGAGATGGTAATGTAGTAGTCTAGTCTTATAGTTACAGATGGCCATAGTAGAGTGTCGATTTTTCGGGATAGTTTCACTTGTATATAGTTATCCCTTTTTTGAGTAGATGGATAGACTGATGTATTTCACTTTTGACCAGATGTGGTAGGACTGTTGTACTTTTGACATGATCAGATTATTTATTTCCAGTACCATGTATATATTTGTTTCCTTATAATTCAATTAGTTCTTTGGTGATGAGATCACTACTTTATCCTTGTTATTTTCTGCACTGCTTGCGACGAAGACTGTCATATCTATATAGAACTGTGAGATTCATTATCCAATATTGTAGCAATTTTACGTGCTACAACCTTATATGTATAATTGTGACCAAATGTTAAATTTTCCAAAATTAGCAGCAATATGCCACTTAGGAGATTAGAAACTATGGCAAATCCTGGGTTTGAGGACCAGGGAAGCCACAACCAAGAGGAAAGGAACCAGGAACACAATGAAGAGGAAGACGGGGATTATGTTGAAAATGATGACTCTTATTATGGAGTAGAGAAGGAAATATTTGATTTGGAAGAATTTGAAGTAGAGACCGAAAAAGGGGAAACTGAGGATTGAGCAGCAGAGAGAAAACTAAGGCATGGATCCTATGGGGCAATTTATGCACCTACTTAGACAGAACCTGGAGCGTCACCCAAATCCAATACCTCGGGAGAATAATAATGTTGTGACAAAATCTTTCAGGGCCTTCAAGTCACTTAAGCCCCCTGAGTTCCACGGATTAGCTGACCCAGTTGAGGTAAGAGCATGGCTGAAGGAAATGGAAAAATCCTTCAAGATCCTGAATAAGGACGAGGCACAAAAGACTATATTTTCTACTTACCTTTTGAAAGGAGAGACCAACTATTGGTGGGAGGCCAAGAAAAATATAGAGACAGATGCTATCATAACCTGGGAGAAGTTAAGTCAATTATTTCCGGGGAAGTATTTCCCAAGGTTTATGGAGGACTAGAAGGAGCTCAAGTTCTTGGAGTTAATGTAGAATAACTTATTAGCAGCAGACTATAAGGCTAAGTTTATAGAGATATCAAGGTTTATGCCAGAGTTTGTGAACACTAAGGAGAAGAAAGCTAGGAGGTTTCAGCCGAGATTGAAACAATGGATTCAGAATAGGGTGGCAATCTTTGAACTTACAGACTATGCCACTCCAGTGAAAAAGGCGACAATTGTCGAGGCGGGAAGTGAACAGATGCACAAGGAAAGAGAGAAAGGGGAATGAAAAGAAAGAGCATGAGTGTGGGCGGAGGTTCCATATGAGGAAACTTCCCAAGTAGGTTTAACCGGGGAGCAGTATCCCTACTAGGAAGGGTTGCTGGATTTAGACGACCCATGAGTGAGAATGTAACAACTGGGAAATTATGATTGTTTGTGTCATATTAAATGAGTATTATGTGATTTATAATATTATAAATTATGATTGATTATAAAATATTATCTGTTATGTGTTGTAAATTTGTAGTGTGGTTCGAGATATTTTTTGACTACTTTATTACGTGTTAAATGTGTTTGTATTGAGTATTATATTATCAAGAATCAATTATAATAGCCTTTATTATGTGTAGGGCGTTTGGCCTTATTTTACGTAATACTCTAACTACTATATCTAGTTAATTTAAAAAATGTTTTGTTTCGTGAAAATGATTTTACCGGGCCCCTACCGGGACATCAAAGCCCACAAAAATCATATTTTTTCTTTTAGAAAATTGTGGTACTTTTAAATATTCAATATTCTTGCATTTGTAGATTATCCGTAATTGTTTGGAAATTTTGACATATTTTTTGTATTTATTGGAATAAAAATTATTCCTTGTTAATGATTAATATTAGGCTAATTATTTCTATTAAATGATATAATTAGGATCTAAATAATTTTTCGGGTATTATTTTATAATTATAAATAGAATTCACTTAATATTTAATTATTATTTAATTATATAAAAAATCAGAAAAAAAAACAAAACTCCAAAATTTTCTTTCAAAGCATATTTAAGGATGATTCTGTGGTCCAAATCGAGCTTATACGTAACCAATTAAAAGCTTCAGATCTCTATTTTCTAATTATACCATCAATTACATGTTTATATTCATAGTTTTAATATTTTGATTTTAAGGTTTATACCTCGAATTAGGGCTTTTAATTCTAGGGGTTATTGAACGTTTTTGATAATTAGATTACCTTCAATCGATTTATGTATCTACTTGAAACAAAATTGCTTGTTAGTGTTAATCGAGTTTTGAATTTTATAGTTTTTAATTTTAATTTTCTGGACTTATTTTTAATCGAGTGTTGATGTGAGTGATTAGGTTAGATTCCAGGAGTTTCAAGCTTTAATTTAACATAAGGATCATTAAAATTTGGATTCAATTTTGTGCGAAACCGGTTTTTACATTAACCCATCAGAAAAACCTCAGGTTTTGACCGGAGAATGGATTCCCATGATTATTTTGGTTACTGATGCTTGATTCATGTTGGTAACGGTGATTAGAGTGAAAACCCCGTGAAAACAACACAAAACAATGTTGTTTTGATCGAAAACGGATCTCACCGGAGTCCGGTGAGACTCACCAGATTCTGGAGTCGTCCTGGATTCCAGAGGTGTTCTTTATATAAGTACTAATGGTGGAAAATAAAAGATATCGTTAAAACTTGATAATGAACATAAATAAGTAATATGAATTGTTCATTAGAGCGCTTGGATTGAAACATTAACTATAAGGATTCTAGAATAATTGAATAATATTTTTGAGAAATAGTAGAATAAATTTTGGAATGATATTTATTAGTGATATTCTGTTATATTCAGAAAGTAATGAGTAAAGGTATGGTTATATTAATTAATTGTTCTTCATGATTTTAGGTTAGATTAAAGATGGTTGTTGTGTTGGTTAGTAATATATGTGGTTATTAGTATGTTATGTGTTGCAGTATCGTGAAATGAGGAGTTTAGGTGGTAGCACTTGATTGGTATACTTGTTGGTGGTTTGGTTTATTGTTAGTGTCGGCTTGAGTCTGAATGGAAGTCAATAATACAGGGGGGATGCTGCCCATTTTTTTAAAAAAATACGGAACTTTTAAAACACAAAGCGCGCCACTATGTGTTATTTATATCGTCACTTAGGATGAAATACTTTATTTAGACATTCATTACTCTCAATCACACATAATTCACATATTATATTCTTTAACTCTTTATTAGGACATGTTCCATTCTACCTGAACGACCCGACAACACAGCTTAACTCCTAAGCCGACCCTTTAAATTGGAACGTTTTTATTTACGCTCCTATATTCTAATATACAACAAAGACAATTAATCAACACTTAATCACATTATTATAATCATATCACATAAAGCATACTTTATTGACTTAATTACGTCGCAAAATTTTCAGTAGTCACAGAAATCCTTTTTGAAATCTCTGCATGTTAACTTTAGGAATAAATCTCTTGAAAATGAAAGGTAAAATTTTGAGAAAAATGAGCTGAAAAAATGATTATCTTGGAAGTTGAGTTAATATTTATGCATGAAACTGAAGCTACATATAATAAGGCCAAACATAAGTCAGCAGAAAAGTACCGACCTTCTATAGTCACATCACAATCTGGACAAATCTTTCTAGCAATAACTTTCTCTTGATTTGCTACCTTTATAATCAAATTAGGTTCTAGAGGGTACGCAACACAATTTAACTTATCAAGAATACTTTCAGAGATAAAAGATCTAGTTGCTCCCGAATCCATCAAAACTTTTACTTGTACTCTGTTAATAACAAGCATACCTGCTACCACGTCCACATCTTGCACCACATCTTTTATCGTCATGTAAAAGGTCCTGGCTCTAGGGTTGAGCTGGTGGTGCTGGGAGAGACGGCGGTCCAGCAATCCTAAGAACATTAGCCTTCTGAACAGGCTCCTTGCAATTCCTAGCCATATGGCCCACTTTACCACACTTGAAACAAGCCAAAGCAGGCTTCCTCGCTCCACTTGGGCATTCTGAAGAGTAATGCCCCTTCTGGTTGCATTTAAAACACGTCACATCCAACTTATTACACCTTCCCGGGTGTATCTTTCCATAATTCTTGCATTCTTGAATATGGGGCCTGTTATCCTTCCCCGGTTGTCCTGCTTTCTGGAAACGGTTCTTCTAAGCTCCGTTACTGGGTTTAAACTTCTGAAATTTTTGGTTCTGACCTCCACCATTCTTGCCAAACTTCCCTCTGAACTTTGAACTTCCTTGCTCTTGCTCTGAGCTTTCAAATTTCCTCTTTCTTCCTTCATTTTCTCTCCTTGCAGCTTCCCGCTCACCTTCCACTATCATTGTCTTTTGAACCAAAGCAGCATAATTCTTGCGGTCGATAGTGATAATGAGAAGCGTAATCGAAACGCTGAGCGTCGGGCCGTCAGGCTGAACGTGACCCGATACGCAGTAAAAAAGGGTAAAGATTATAGAAGGACAAAATTCTATGATCAGACCTGAGTTGTTATGTGATCGTATATGTGTGATTGCCTATCTGTGTGCATGACTATGTGCTCTGTGACATTTTTATGAATTTAAAGAAATTATTTGATTTAAATAAAGGTTTATTTAACCTTCGTGCATTTTTATAAAATCATCTGAGTAAGATAACTGCATGAGATTTTTTATGTTATCTTCGTAATAATCATGTAGACTTTCTAAAAATGATGGACGAATTTATTTGGTGATCGTAGCATTTTAAATTGATTTTTATGTGATAAAGTGTTATTGTAAGCATGAAATTGTGAAAATCATATAAAATCAACCGTTCGCTCAAAAATCTATTGTGAGTAATGGATGAAAAGCTAATTTTGAGATCTACGTATAAAAATTGTCATTTGCAATAATTTTCGACTTTCCGAGAGAGACATATTTTATAATTGATTTTTATTACATTTGAGTAAAAAGAAAGGATCAAGTGAGCATAAAAAAGAATTAGTAATGTACTAATTTGCCCTTATCTTTGGTGGTGTATAAATTCATTCTCCCCCCCCTTTTCTTTTCTTTTTCCCGAGCATCTCATTCTCTCTTCTCTCTTTCTTTCTCACTCTCTCTCGGCTACTCTCTCTCTCTCTCTCTCTTTTTCCATTCGGTATATTATCTCTCTCTCTAATTCTTTGAAATCCTCCATGAATCTTCATCCTTGTTCCATACAAGAGCTTCAATTCATGTGCATGTGTGTGTTTAAGCTTGCATGCGAAGTGTGTGTGTGTGTTTAGGTTCGGTTTTGAGCCGAGACCCGGGGTTTGCTTGATTAATTCTTGTTTCTGTGATTATTGTGATAAAATCATATTGCATGTAGTGTTGCTGCATTTTTTTAGAGAATCGGAGGTTTTATGGTTGGATACCCTCGAATGAGGGCACCACCGTGAAGCCACCGCCACCGGTGATGAACTCCGGTGAACCGGTGGTGAGTGATGATGTAAACACTGAGCTCTACTACACCAAATACTTATTTCTGATTGTTTACATGTGTCATCCTTCAAAAACCCGAATGGTTTTGATCTTTGAAGTTATTGATTTGATTTTACTTGTTAAATAAAGTAATTATGGATTGTTATTAGAATGGTTAATGGATTTAAAGGAGTGAAATTGTTATTGCATGCTAAGTTTTGGTTCGGGTTTTGTACTAATAAAAAGGGGAATTGAATTTGATGACTTGATCTTAGCTTATTTAGTATATAAAGTAATTGCATGTTAGTTTTAAAGAAGATCAAGTTATGCATGTCAATGTTTAGTCCTTGAGTTGTGAATTTTGGATTTTTGCCGAATAGAAAATGTGTTTAGAAGGGATTAATTTGATGATTAAGTGGATGCATGTTGATTGAATGAATTGATTAAAGTTGAAGTCACTAGGTAATGCTTGGTTTTGGTGTTTAATGAATTGAGTGACTAAGTAAAGGTTTAAAACAAGTTGGGAATGTAATTTAAGATGTTGCATGTTAAAATTTATCCTTGCATGCATGATTATTGGAAAAACCCGAATGAGTCTTAGGCTTAAAAAGAGAATTAAGTTGATTTCTTTGCTAATTATCTTAGTGGCTAGTGAGAACTTGATTGCATGACAATGATTGGGTGGTGTTTGTGTTCGAATTTTGATAATTAAAAGAAGGTGTGATTTTCGATTCCTATTGTGATTATGATTCGGATTTTTGATTAAGAAGGATGAAGTTTAATTGCGTAAATGACTCTTATGATTTGCATTATTTGTATTTGATTATATGAGATGAATTTGAGTATACATGGTTGTGTTTTATGTGAATAGCCGAACAGAATACAAGTAGAGAAATGAATGAATTGGTTCTAATCCCTTGCTAAGTAATTGCATGTGAAATTCTAGAAGAAAGGTGACTTATTTGTGGATGTTTTGATTCGAATTAAAGTATATGGAAATGGGATGATTGATTTGTATTATTTATGGCTGTCTTGTTGGCTTAAAGATGACTTTAAGGTCGATACTGCAAGTTTTGCCGTTTGTTTATTCGTATAAGAATTTCTAGTAAAAAGAGCTATGTGTACCATTATAAAGTACGATTTGACTTTGAATTAAGAAAAGGATGTTTATAAGATGATGGTCGAGTATATAAAGGTGTAAAGGTTAAGAGTAAAATATATATGGTGTGTGATGTGCTATGTGCTTATGTGTATAAGCTATATTCGTATACTCGGGTCAAGGATTTAATCGAGTTATCGTATTGAGTGATCATTCCGGAAACGAGAGTTGAGAAACTGATTAAGGTCTTGGTTTTTATTATAGATTCGGAGCGTGAGGGCATTCAGGCTAGGAAAGGAAAGGGTATACTAGGTGGCAGTAGCTCAACCTTCAGGAAAGCAAATTCAGACAAGTAACTCTCATTACTTGTGAAAATGATTATAGAGAGGTTAATGTTCATACCATGTAGAGTATGAAGTGTTAATTAATGAACCCTGCTAATGACTTGAGATATCCTGTTTTGATTCTGATATACTGTTATTGATAAGCTTACTGATTCAACCCTTTGATAACCTATCCTTTTTGTTCAAGTTATTTATTAAGCCATGAAGTGTATCGAACCCTACAATTATCCTTGCGAACCCTGATTAATGATACTGTTTTTCCTGATCACCCTATTGGTCCCTAAATAGATGTTGATTCCTCTAACTTAAGTACCTTGTTATCCTTGATACCGAATCCTTAAGAATTGTTCCTTGCTTATCTTTGAATCACTCCCTGAACTTTATTTTCTTAAAATTTGACTTAAGAATGAGTTTTGACTCGAAAGAGTCTGAATGATTTCATATTCTTGGTAATGATAAAATGGATTTTAGAAAAAGCTATTTGTTTTCTTCCAACTCAAGGTTTTCAAAACGAATTCCTGATGGATTGGATTGGGACGTAAGAGGCTAGTGGGACTAGTCCAGTCATGGTAAGAAGCTAGCGGGGCTAGTCCAACTTAAGGCTGAAATTATGCCGATTGGTACCTTAAAGACCGGATGGAGGTCGGTACGGGCCGATCACCCGTATTATAATGAAATGGAAAGATAAAGTGATCCAATCAAGGGTTCTAAATGATTATTTAAAAGGGAACTGAAACTTTCTGTTCAGTAAATTGATTCTTGAAAATAAATATGGTTTATTATGTTAATGTGAAGCTTAAAGCTTGAGAACCCTGATTCTTAAATCTGTTGATCATATGATTGATTCCATATAATGAAATACTGTTGCTTTCCTCTTTTTGAAAATCTATTCTGATCCTTTAATGATTTGTGATGAATGTCGGCTTTCATCCTACATTGAGCCTTCTTCCTTAAAAGCTCCATATTGTTCCTTCAAAACCTTTCCTTAACCCAAAAGCTGGAAATCTGCCACCTAGAACAATTAAAGTAGAATGCCCTGAGTTTGGTAAAGTATATTGTGAATTGAGATCGTAGAACTGCTTTATAGTTACTTGCTGAGTTTTATACTCATATGTTTTGTTTTAATCTAACCATGGCGGTTCAGCAAGAAGATGACCAGGCTTAGGCGCACTGCTCGTAAGAGCGTACCTGGTGGTCCCTATCGTGTTGAGGGCTTCCGATTGCCAGAGCGGGTAGTGGTATTTTTGAGTGAGCGCGCGCCAAGAAGGAAATCTGTAAAGATATAATGGGTTATCTGTGGGTTCCCAGTCGGAATCGATATTGTCTATTTAATAATATTTTGGGGTTGTAAGTTATATTTTATAATTGGTAGTTGTAATCTTGTCTCATACTTTATCCTGTTGACCCTGTTAGTAGTTAATCGGGGTTTATACTTATTTAATTAATAGATTAAAGGTGTGTGAGTCCTCATTTCCTAACCCCGAGATTGAGGGCGTCACAATTTCAATCCGGACATGTTATCAGTATTCACAGGAAAAATAGTCATTGATTCCTTATCAATAGATGAAGCATTTTCTTTAAGATTTGCTATCAGTGTATAGCATTCCTCATCACTGTCAGTTCTTATGAGTCCATCCATTGTTTGTTTGAAGTGATAAGTGCATTACCACTTCCTTTTGGACATTTAGTAGCAAGATGTCCTTTTTATTGTAATTATAATATCTCACCTTTGTCCTTTCAAACTTGCCTCCCTTGTATCTCTGTCTTCTTTCCTTTTTAATTTACATTTGTCTCCTTCGGCAAATTTCATGTTAAAGCTGCTATTTGTTTGTGATTTTCTAAATCTCAGCTTTTTAAACCCTTTGACCAGCATTGCAGCCATCTTAATTACTTGAGGATAATCAAGATCTATTTTAGAATCTTCAACAGTATCAGTGTCATGATCTGATGAATCATCAATATCTGACACCATATCAACAGTATTCCTTCTTAAACATTCACCCATCTTGGATTTGGATTTATGAGCTTCAGCATTCAAGGCAATTGATTTCATCTTATTCCCTTTCTTATTCTTTCTTTGTTGAATTTCCAAATCATAAGTCTCCGGAAATTGGAGATTTGAATTTGAATTCCCCTTTTTTCTTCAAATTGCTGAATGGAAGCAATTGGGATGGGGGGTATTTAAACTACTCTTGGTTGCTTCTCTTGGATGATTTGCTAGATTGCTTCTAGGAAGATGAGGTGATATCTTTCAATTGGTTTTATTCTCCTAGTATAGCATTGTAGGTTGATTCTTGGTTGCAAATCTTAGGGACAAATCTTTGTAGCTTGCTAGCTTACAAGCTAACTACAAGGTTTAGCTTCCTTAGCACACTATTTTGCTAGCTAGCCTGATCATCCTATGGTTAGCTCACTATTTGATGAATTAACCATGGTTACTTCCTTACCATGGTTTAGTTAGTGCGTTACGTTTATTTAATCAGTTTACGCGTTCGCTCAGTTACTTAAACGTTCTTCGTAATACTTACTCATAAATGGTTCGCGATGTACTTCCTTTCGTATTTATTCCTTATACTTTTAATTATCCTACTTGAATATAAATCCGTTGGGTTTTAATCTCGTAATTATATTATGATTCCCGTACTCCTCGATGAGTCGTAAATACGGTCGTTTTTCAAAGTTCGTTTTCTTCGAAAACTAATATCATTTATATACACTCATTTGATACGTATAGTCGTAATATCAACTCCGAAACTCATTTTCTCATGCACTACATAGTGTGGGCTCAAAAGTTTTTCCCGTCCGTCAGGGTTACTATTCATTAAACGTTTTACAAGGTCTCAAAAATTCGAGTTATTATAGTCTTCTCCTCTAACAAGGATTCCGTCCCGGAATCAATTAGAAAATAAGTGGGGATATCTATTCCTCATTGCATCTTCAAGTTCCCAAGTTGATTCCTCAATATTTTGATTTCTCTATAAGATCCTAACCAGCTTCACAGTCTTGTTCCTCAGCACTTGCTCTTTTTGGTTCATTACCCTTACTGGTTGCTCGATGTAGGCCATGTCTTGTTGTAAAACTACCTGTTCGTATTCTATTACATGTCAGTGCATCTGCATGGTACTTCCTTAACATGGACACGTGGAATAAGTTGTGTACTTATTGGAAATTAGGAGGCAAGGCGAGCTCGTAAGCTAGAGGTCCTATTCTCCTCAAAATTTCAAAGGGTCCTATGAATCTGGGACTCAGCTTCCCTTTCTTTCCAAATCTCATCACTCCTTTCCACGGAGATACCTTTAATAGCACAGA